>NW_019726228.1:262345-349637 GCF_002891405.2 Cryptotermes secundus
CAGTGGGGTGCAGTGGGGTGTGGTAGGGTTGAGCAACTTCAAGTCACGCTTCATTGAAGCTCGTGCACCAATTTATCAGCAAGCCACTGTTGACGTAAAAGCCTTCGTTCGATCCCCTGCGGCATTTTCGTTTCTGTTTCGTTTAATTAACTGTTATAGTTAAATTATATCACTAAGATAGCTGGCGGCTCAGGACGAATTGCGGGCAGCCCGTACTGAACTTCTCAGCGGAATGGTTCGGGGATGTATTATGGCGTTATGAAGTGATGTAATGTTTATATTATTATTCATTAAAAAACAAGTATTATATCTGATGTTGTTTTTGAATTCAGACATTTTATCAGGTACATGTATCTATTTCTGAGCAATATTTATGGGTCGGTTAACACTATCGTGCCTTACTGGTGAGTTTCTGTCGTCAGTGATCCATATAGCCTACTGCTTGAAATGACAGACGTGTGGGCTTTCAAAGGTATTTAAGTGCCTTGTCTCAACAGATGTGGGATTTTATCGTCTGGTTGACTTCAGACGCTGAGTAATTTTTCATGTATTTAACGACACTTCCCAACTACAAAGATTTGTTGCAAACGTTTCCTTGAATAAGAATTCTATAAAGAAGTCTACGCTTTATCCTTATGTTAATTTAGTTCTACGATCCGTAATAAAAGATATATAAGTATTAATTTGTATTATATTAATTAAAGTGAAGGCAGTAATAGCTCAGTCTGTATAGTGACTAGGCTACGGGATGAATGGTCGAGGCACTGAAATTCGATTTTCCCGGCAGGAGTAAGAGAATATTTTTCTTCTTCGTAACGTCCAGACCGGCTCAGGAGGCCACACAACCTCTTACATAATGGGTGCAGGCCAGTTTTTCCTGTCGGTAAAGCAGCAGGACTGTGAAACTGACCACGCGTCTCTATCTTTTGGTGAGGTTAAGAAATGGTGAAGCTATATTTCCACCCCCTTACGTCTTCATGGCGTGGTGCTTAATTAAGACCAGGTATAACTTTACCTTTCATTAATTTAAAAATAATTATTCTGATCACCCCGGCGCATTGTACAGTCAAACAAGATGTGAAATCATGGGAAAATTGAGAATGAAGAACCGTAAAGCATGGAAGAAATTATGGTCTATTTTAATTTTCTTTTTTCCAATGGCTCTTCCAACCAATTAAGGGCCCTGGCCTCTTATTCAATTCCGTTATCATTTTTTTCACAGACGGTAGGACTCCTTGGACGAGTGATCAGCCCGTCGCAATTCCGCTACCTAAACACAGGACAACACAAACACAGAATAAACGCATACACACACCAAATGCCCGGAGTGGGATTCGAAACCACGATCCCAGCGTTCGAGCGAGCGAAGACAGTTCATGCCTTAGACCGAGCGTCTACTGTGACCGGTATTTTAAAATATATTTGCCTGGATTAACTGAAGTGAACTATGAAATATCACGGTCAGTAAGAACCGAAGACTCCCGAATACGAGGTAGAAATCCTAACCTCAAATTGCGAACCTCGATCGCTAGAGGCAAGTATTGCAATCGCTGCTGAGCTGTGATATTTTGAGAATTATTGTTACTTGTAAAGCAGAGTCAGGTTGAATGGAAAGTTGCTCCAGGAATTATGCCCGATGCCGAAGGTTGTCGTATCTTAATAAGAAGTTGTTGCCAGTAGCGAAATGAGAAGGCCGCTAACATCCGGCATACCAAAGCGTTAATATTTTAATAAATCAACCAGAAGCACCGAGCTAACCTCGGCCCTAGCACAAGCAGGAATGTTATGTCTTAATGGAACGGCTTCTATATGCCTGCAGAATAACTATACGGAATGAACCCCTAGGTCCTCTATGTTTGATTATCATATCAGGAAACTTATATCTTAAATTATTCCGTAAATTAATTACTTCGTCTTCTGAGTACAACTGAGTTTTCAGGAATAAAAGTACTGCAGGCTTATTAATTAATGTAATTGTAATGTGGTGCGATAATTTTAAATTCAGAGGTTACAAGAAGTGTTTGTGGCCCATGTTGAGACACTAAGCGGTACAAAAGAGAAACACCATAAACTTCAGTCACGATATATGGCCCCGTGTCAATATGTTCCCATTACGTGATCATGACCTAAATGAGAGGAATTAAATTAGTATCCACAAAGTCTCCCTAAGATTCACTTTAATATTATCCTTCCCTTTATAATTGTATATTCCAAGTGATTTCTTTCAACAAGGTCTTCCGAATAAAACTGTGTATGTGTTTCTTAACTCTGTCTTGAGTTCTACCTAGTCCTCTCGTCTCGCGTTTCTTGATTTGGCCATTCTAAATACGTGGTGAAGTGTTGGTCTGAACTCGTGTATGAAACTCCTTAGTAATATATAATGTTCATCAGCCTTCTATTGCTTCCTGTTAGGTTTAATATTCTCCTTGATATACTGTTCTCAAGGATGAACTGTATATGGAGTCCCCCCCGTGCGAATGACTAGTTTTCACATCCTTGTAAACCAACAGGTAAAATTATGTATCTGTTACATTTTGATGTGAACCTTTTTAAATAGTAAATGGGCAGACGAAAGTTTATAAACTGAGTGGTGACAATAATTCTTCGAAATACATGTGCTTTCGATTTCTTCATGAATATAATCTGTATTCCTAGTGGCATACCCGAGTACCTTATTGTGATTTTGCCTTCTGTTCTGTAGACAAAATACGAAGGCTGGTTTGTACTTACTTTCATCTGCATCTACTTACAACGAGACCAACATCCACTGTAGCATCTAATAAAAATTTTGTGCTTTTATTTTTACCGTATATACTAGAAGTATTGTATCGTAGTGTCATTCTGTGTTGTATTATTTTTATTATTATGTTTTCTTCCACCACAGCCCAGGTACAGATATACTGCACGCTAGAAGTTTACAACAGCGATCATAATTAGGGAATTTGAACAAATAATACTAATATTATAATTCCCAGTGTCCATATCTGAAGAAAATCCAACAAACATCCACAACGATAAAACATGACAGTAGCCTGCACTACGGCACGGCACGGCACAAAGGCCGGCCCATTCAACAAACTTGTATACGACGATTATAGTTAATAAGGCATTTAAATTAATAAGAATTATCTCAAACACATATATTATATTTTAGTGTTTTAATATTGGATTCAGAATGGTTCAGCCGGAATACCGATGGGTTATCGGCTGAACGGCCCGGGTTAGATTCCCGGCAGTGCAAAATTTGTCTCTTCTTCACAGCGTCTAGACCGAATGTAGGACCCACCCAGCCTCCTATTCAATTGGTACTAGGGGCTCTTTCCCCGGGAGTAAGGCGGCAAGGACGTGAAGCTAACCATTCAGCTCCAACTAGTGCCGAGGTTAAGAAAAGAGGAGCTATACCTCTCCTCTCCCATGTGTCTTCATGGCACAGTGTTTACATAATGAAGAACAGGGACAACTTCACCTTTTACCTTTTTTAATGTATTAATATTGTAACTCAGACGAGTATACACGCATTGCACTGATGTGTAAATGACTGACAAGCTACAATAAGCCCATATGTAAACAGTGGCCAATCTAGGGGAAACAGAAAGTAAGTTAGAGGTGCAGGTACAGTAGCTGATGATGTCTGAAAGGCTGAAACATGCTGTAAAGTTTTAACGTGTAACATATTTATACACAGATAGTGTTGACGAAAAGAAGAACGGTGAATGTGGTACATACATGGAAACTGGTGCTGTATTTCCATTCATTGAAAATTGTTCATTTACATTTCGGGAAAGAACGATAAAAAAGAATCTTCTGCTGTTCATAGTCTCCGATAACTTTTTACTTTTTACAGTTCAGGTCTAGTTCTCAATTCTCTGGTAGTTCAGAGAAGAGACTATATAAGATATCTGTGATTTCTCGTAGTTTCTGTATGGTTTATATCGTTACAACAAGATGTAATTTAACGCAGAACACGCCAAGGAGGTAAGTAACTCTCACTGCTATATATCTCTCTCCTAGAGACATGTTCTACAACCGGGAACTAATTAGTATTGAAAACTAATTTATATTTACACTGAGTCACGCGAATACTAAGTAAATTTATATATGTTGAAGGGCAATAAGTCCAGTGATACTTTATAGGGTTGCGTGAATTGACGTCACTTGTTCCTGCAAAGGCTGTAGAACATATTGAAGGAATAGTTTCAACACACATCCTAGTTACAGCTTTGTTGTCATCTAGATGAATCTACATATGTCACAATCAAACTATACACAAATATCATTTTTAAGCTTTGATTATACGAATGTAATTGAACGCTTTTATTTTCAATTATTTGTTGTAACGCTTAGGGAGAAGGGAGGGTGAGGGAGACACGATGTTATCCCTCAACGCTGCACCACCACCTTCACTTGGCGTATCCTTTCTTCTAGATGCCAGTTTAAATTGTTCTAACAACAAGCAGAGTTAAACGTGACTGGTTTTCAACGCCTACATCATCGACGTAAACCCACCTTAAAACTCTCTCTGTATATATTTTCATTCTAATTTGAGACGCAAGTGTTATTGTCTTACGGTGGCTTTGCATAACTTAAGAACCAATTTTACTCAATCTCCACTCCTAAATCACTGTAGTTGTAAGTTAAGAAGTCGTTCAGGTTTTCCTGTGATAGTTGCACCACACGCCAACGTTAACTTTATTGAGCTGTCTAACAGACTATGTAATGCTGCTAGCTGCAACCGGTGAAACTAAAAATTGATAATATCATGAATTTATATATATTTAAAACATTTTGATAATAGTAGGATATGTAGTTCTCGAGGCGGTGGCTATGAAAGTTCCTGTCTTCTGGGAAATAACGCAGTGTAGTCCAGTAAAATTCAATTGACGTTTCGGCAGAACATGTCCCTTGTCTTCAGGACCGAAAAATAAGCAGAGCAAGAAACTAGTATGAAGCAGGTAACAAATATATGACATATTCCTCCGAAACGTCGGTTGACTTTCTAAGGACTACACTACAGTATTATCCGGAAGAAAGAAGTCTTCTTACTTCTATATATTCGTTTGCAAGATAAGAGTTTAATGTACCTTATTCGTCCTCGTGTGTGTCGCATTGCAAGAACTGTGTACAGAAAGATTTTAAATTAAAACTGACTTTAAGCAGCAGTATATCAGACGCAAATAAAAAACGCTAACATGTCCTTATATTAATTTTTTTTTCCTTGGCACTACAGCCCCTGTGGGCCTAGGCCTACCTCCATGAACTCCGTTCACTTCGGTTTTTCTAGATCTTACACATACGGTAGGACTCCTTGGGCGAGTGATCAGCTCGCCGCAAGGCCTCTACCTGTAGACAAACACAGAAAAACGCACACAAACATCCATTCCCTCAGTAGGATTCGAACCCACGATGCCGGTTTTCCAAGCGAGCGAAGACTGTGCATGCCTTAGACCGCTCGGCTACCGTGACCGGCTATATTAATTTTATGGTTACAGATAAATTAAAAAAATCAGAAAAAATATCGCTTGAGACAAATCAGTCTATTAATTTTGCTAAAAAAAGTTTGATATTTTATTAGATCAGGCATTTTGGCTCGCTGTACCCTGTTTTATCGATGCAATGTAGCAGCAAATTCAAACTACAGTAATGTAATAGATAAAAAATAAGGCAAAAGCTAAAGATGTCCCTGTGCTTAATTGTTTTTCTTTTATTGCTTGTGGGGTGGGACTAAGTCCCTTGTACTGCGGCCACTTCTGGCCTATTGTACCAGCCCCAGATGACAGGTGAGGGTGATTGTGGAGCAATTGCTGGAATGAAGATTGGCAGGGGAAACCGAAGAACTCGGAGAAAACCTGCCCCAGCGCCACTTTGTCCACCATAAATCCCTCTTGACCAGACCCGGGATCGAACCCGGGCCGCCGCGCTGGGAAGCCAGCGACTAACCGCTTGAGCTGTGGCGCGGCCTTGTGCTTAATAAGTTCCACCATTCTTGACCTCTGCACTAGATAGAGGTGATTGATAAGGTTTATGCTCTCCTTTGGGAAAAGACCCCGGTATCCACTGGACACGAGGCTGGGTGGGCCTCAGAGCAGGTCTGCACGCTGTTGAGTAGAGAAAACCCCTTTTCCTTGCCGCGTATCGAACCACGGCCGTTCAAACTGTAGTCCGTCGCTACACTGACTGAGCTTTAATTCAGTAACAACAGAAATAGCCTAGATTTGTGGAGTTCGATCTGAATTAAGACAAATTAATGGATGTGAACTGAATTAATCTGGCTAATGAATGGTATAATGAAGAGCTTCATAACTTGTACTCTTCTCAAATTATAATTAGAATGATCAAGTCAAGGAGGATGAGGTGGGCAGGGCATGTGGGACGAATGGGGGAGACGGGGAATGCATATAGGATATTGGTGGTAAAGCCAGATATAAAGAGACCACTGGGAAGACCAAGGCGTAGGTGGGTGGACAATATTAAAATGGATCTTAGAGAGATATGATGGGACGGATTGGATTGATCTGGTTCAGAATAGGAACCAGTGGAGGGCTCTTGTAAACACGGTAATGAACATTCTGGTTCCATAAAATGGTGGGAAATTCTTGAGTAGCTGCAGAATTGGCGGCTCCTCCAGAAGGGCTCAGCTCCATGAGTGAGTAAGTAAGTAAGTAAGTAAGGAATGGTATACTCGGCGGGCTCTTGTGATCACGGCAATAAACTTCTTGTCTGTACAAAATGTAGGAAGTTTCTTGAATAGCTGAGCAGCTACAAGCTTCCGAATAAAGACGCTACTGCGTGGAGTTGGTTAGTTACAATTACATTTTAACACCGTTGACACTGGTTTCTGGTCACATTCACAATATTGTGTCAGATTTATGTTATTAGTAGTTGTAGAGGCGGAAGGGATTCGGTTACTGTGAAGACCGAACACGAGTAACATACGTGTATTTTCTATTTGCGTGTAGAATAAAAATTAATATAGGTCTACAACTGAAACACAGAGAACTTCGTGCTACATGTATCCTTCACATTCAGTAGTCTATTGTTATTTATTATCCGCAATGTCCATTTAGTTTACACGGTAGAATAATTTATGTTTTATTAATATGACATTACTATTGACTGCCTAGCCCACACTTTGAGAGAAAAGAAATCATTTCATGTATCCTGTACTTAACACGATATAAAACGAATATACATATCATAAGGTTCACCACGTTGTCACACTTTCACTGCTAGTAGGTTCCGAAGACAAATACACGAATAATTACGAAGTGGAGGAGTTTTTCTTATCTTCTTTCGACTTCATATAATTTTCGTAAAGGGATGCTTTTATTACATTCCGTTGTATCACAGAACGAGAAGCTTAATACCATAAGATGTCATAAAAATACGAAGCAAACACATCAACAATAATATTTGCATATCTATACAAGAAGTTCTGGGAAGAATTAATTGCTTTCTTAACTCTGACAAGACAGAGACACCATAGAAAATGACATATCCTATAATTATTCTATTGTTGGTATGTATTCGTTGCCGTGGTAACGTTTTTAACGAGCCGTTGCTTAAGAAGTAGAAGGGGGGATACACATGTAGACACACGGACTGATGAAAGGGATTTATGAATTAGCCGTTGAGATGGGCTCAGGTGTAGTGATATACATTCCAAGTTTTATAAAGTTTGGCTCAGACGTTCAGAAGTTAATGGGATGGATATGTAAACACACAGACAGCATGGTGATTGCATAAGCCTGTTGTTATTTTTTCAAAATAAGGAAAGTAGGCTAAAATGGACAGGCATCTTTCGAGATGCCATATATATATGCCATCTGTTCGCTGTTGCGCATAAGCAATGATAGGAGGCAGTGCTTTGCACCCGAAAAATATTGCTTAAATTGCTGAGCGTCGCAGCAGTTTGGACATTTCTTTCGGTGTCGCATAATTAGGAAGTATATTTTAGCTTACTTTCCTTATTTCGTTGGCCGCCCTTTACCCCCAGGAATATTCCTGGCACTCATTTCTGTTAGAGACTGAGTCACCCCAGGGCCATAGTGCGGCTGGAAGGATTAGGTCAATTGAAAAATCCAGTTACTTCTCGGGGAATCGTACCTGCGACCTTCCGACTTGTAACATAGTGCCTCAACACACTACGCTACCAAGTGCCCCTTGAAAGAAAATACGCTATTGTACACAAATGAAGGCTTAATGTGAAGCATTACAGTGTCTATATGTCTTATATTCTGTGCGCCTTACTTTTTGTATCAAAGGATATGAAAACGACAGTGCTGCAAGGGGCTGCAAAGCAATGGACACATACAGTAGAGACAGCCCGCTCTCCTTCGCTGACGCACGTGGAGGGCAGGACTACAATCATTTCCGTCACACTTGCTACTCATATCTTGCATCTCATGGCTACGTTTCAAACAGTTTACAGTGAGCCTGTCGCACTTCGTTTCACAGACTCTGCATGTGTTAACAGCGCCATGCATATAGATTATCCCTTGCCACACTTAACGCAGCAGAACTGACTAGTCCTGCAGCTATCTCATTCTAACAGCCGGTCGCTAAGATCCTGTGCTCAAAACCATAGTACCCATAGGTACCGCGGCCGATGTTAATATTCCTCTTCCTTCATATAGATATAAGTAAAAAACTTTTACAAATGAATGAGATATACATCCTGGGCAGGGTATGTAGCACGCATGGGAGGGAAGAATGCTTACAGGGATTTATTGAGAAACCAGAATGAAATGTACCACTACGAAGATGCAGACGTAAATGTGAGGATATTATTAAAATGTATCTTAGAGAAGTAGGATGGGGTGGAATGGAATGGATTTGTCTGGCTTAGGATAGAGACCAGAAGCTGGCTCTTATGAACATGGCAATGAACCTTCAGGTTTAATAAAATGTTGGGAAATTCTTGAGTAACTGAGCAAACTGATGGTTTCTCAAGAAGGACTCAACTCCATGGGGTTCGGTAGTTATGACATATGAAACCAAAACACGCATCTCAGTGTTAATCTGATATCTAGAACACTGGATGCAAATGTTGTTACAGACCTGTCTTAAACGAAATGTGGATCTCTTGCTGCGAAAGCCATGGACTTTTTTATGTGTGCGAGCACAAACTGAAAGCATCCTATAAGTAAAAATAAACAGGTAAGCGGTCGTTGAGAGAATTATATAAGTGGTTCTGGCAGTAAATAATCACATACTTTTTGATACGAAATGGACCGCATAGAAAAAGACTAACCGGCCGACCGCAGTTAGCACTATGTCGCAGCGCGCAGGAACTTCGGATTTGGAAGAATTCATAATCTATCTGTTACCTACCAATGACCGACTCCGCGACACTTCTCTGCACTATTCCGGCTTTCAGGCTTTATGTCACATGGCATATATATGTTTATATGACATTGTAACGGCCTTCGCTTCTGGCTCCACTATTCCTGGTTTCAGGAGTCAAAGAGGATATATAGATACACAGATAACTTGGCGATTTAATAAGCCTCCTTTTATTTTTACAAAATAAATACAGTAGGCTAAAATTAGAAAACCGAGGATATTTTGGATCCACTCTTGAAAACTTCACGGATCGCGAGGAATTTCTGCGGAAATAAGTGCTATCTCTCCACCCTTAGAGCGCGTAGACGACGTATGAAAGAAATACGTGGTCTGATGACGTCAGGATGGACTGAAATTAAATTGCCCGGCAAGGTATTACAACTGAAGTTGACTAGAAAATTTAAACAGAGCGACTATTAAGACACTAGCATTGATGTACAAATATAGATGAAAGTCTCGGATATCGACATCGGCGTGTAATGAAAAAAGTAAGATCTGGCGTCGAGCTAATGTTCTCACCTTTTCATACTCGTACGCTTCTGAGAGCCTGGACGCTTGTCCGTTGTGTCAGGCGATAGACGATAAAAGCCTGTGCAAAGGCTAATATGAAATTCGCATAACATTGCACTGCTTAGAATTATCCCTGTCAGGTCATTATATTTTTGCTTGAGACGTTCTATGAGGTCTCAGTCTGTTTTTGTTTGAATCTAAATACTGTGGACTATGCCCCATGTTGTAGGCTATTTATACATAATTTACCAGATACTGAACTGAACTGCACTGAAACCCAGTCGCTATATATATATAAGGGTCTAAGTATATGAAAATCTCACTCACTCACTCACTCACTCACTCATGGAGCTGAGTCCTTCTTGAGTAGCCGCCAATTGTGAAGTTATCAAAGAACTTCCCAATATTTTAGGGAATCCGAAGGTTCATTGTAGTGTTCACAAGCGCCCTCCACTGGTCCCTATCCTTAGCCAGATCAATCCATCCCATACAAACCCATCCTATTTCTTTAAGGTCCAGTTTAATATTGCACACCCACCTACGCCTTTATCTTCCCAGTGGTCTCTTTATATCTGGCTTTACCACCAATATCCTATACGCATTCCTCTACTCCCCCATTCGTCCCACATGCCCTGCCCACCTCATCCTCCTTGACTTGATCATTCTAATTATAATTTGAGAAGAGTACAAGTTATGACGCTTCTCATTATCCAGTGAAAACACGAGAGAAATATTACGAACTACGAGACAAATGTTAATTTATTGCTTCGAAACTGAAGTTGTCGAACCCGAAAGTGGACAGGAGCGTAATTTCTGAAACTGTCGGACTGGCTTTGCTTTTAACGGGAATGCAGTGTCCTCTTCATTCGAAGTGGCTCCTACATTGTACCTGAGCACGATTTCACGGACTGTCGGGCTGACTTCGACACTGGACTGAAACTTGATTTCCATGTCTTTCGGATTGGTTCTAGCACCGGACCGAAGAGTGATCTGCGTGAATGTCGAACTGATTTCGATACTAGAGCTAAACTCGATTTCCGCGAGTGTCGGAATGAACTCTGAAAAATGTAATCCCGAGATGAAATAGATGAGAGGCCTAATGCTAAATCAGGGGAAAACTAAAGGCAATAAAGTAGGCCTACAAATAATATTGCTAATTACACATAATTTGTTGAATTCATAAGAACTAAATTTCTTCTTAATTGAAGGATATATCTCACAGCACCACAGTCAGCTAAAACAACTTTTCCGAAATAAATTTTATAGCGACCTAACCTTAATTACGTCTTTAAACGTGTTGACAGTTTGAAACGCTGTAGTCCCACTGAGGTACTCCTAGAGGTCACTTACTGTATGACCCCGCACAGCGAGCTTCGCCCTGTTAATCCTTAGGAAACATGGTTAACGTTTTGATGAAACAATTTACCAAAGGATGTAAGAGAACGCTGGCCTTCACTTCAACAGCTGGAGCGGTTCCTGCGCTGTGGGAGTCGCCAGGCATTCAGTTCAGTCTGCTCAGTTCCTGTTCGATAGGCCTACTATGTTTATTGATAAGCGGGAGAAGAAGGGTTTCACGGTAGCACAACAGCGCGGGGAATACATCTCGCCATCTGTTGTTTGTATATCAGTCCGTAATCAGGAAGTATGTCAGTCCGTGTGTTCTTCTGCTCGCCTATTCGAAATTTCATCCATTGTTGTAAGTCAGTCTCTTCGTTTTTTCCCTTGGAATTCCTGAACTCTCTGTCTGGCATTTTGATTAAATCTGACACGAAATTCCTTTAAGACAAACAATATAAATCAGTCAGAAAGAACAGAGCAATGTCTTTAAAGACAGAAGTTACGTCTACGCTTGCTTGCGTCCTTAAATTAACAAATAAAATGTTTAAGACAAAGTGAATCTTTTAACACTCTAAATAGGAAATGCCTAAATTTAAATAATATAAATCTTGATTGATTAATACATATATTACTTTCACGTTTAATCAGCCATGAAAGTTACCTCAGAAGGAATTCGTAATCTGTTATCTCCACATAAAAACTCCATGGCCTATAGTCTGCAAGCGAACTATAACGACCGAGCGACTGCTGCTTGTCGAAATTAGTGTCAACTTTAGCGGATAGAGGTTGTCGCGTGGTCAGCGCGACGGATCTCCACGGCTGTTAATCTCGGTTTTATAGACCGGAGTTATCTCCACATAATATTATTAAATTGATTAAATTTAGGAAGAAAAGGTGAGACAGAAACGTAACATGGTATATGAAAAGTTAAAGAACAATTTAGAAAATCTCAAAGGAAAGGGACCGTTTGATAGATCTAGACGTAAAAAGATGGTGACGATATTACAACACATCTCATGTAAATTTAGTAGTGTACATGGACTGGTTTCGGTTGTTTCAGGAGACATCCCAGTGATAGGGAATTATGGACACGATAATAAATCTTCATACTTTATAACAGCGATAAATTGGTTGCACATCTGAACGACTATTAGCTCCTCAAGGGTTATGTTCAGTGTATTTGGTTAGTTAATATAAGAACTGCTTGCAATAAGTGTCATAATTGCGTATTTCAAAGTTATGTGTGCATACATTAAGCTCTTAAAGTGACAGTCATCAGTGCATGAAAGATATAAAAGAGAAACATCATGGTATTTTGAAATGCACCTGCAGCTCAGCTGTGAAAACCAGCGGAGCCGCTCCAACGCAACTTCCTTGGAATCCTGTACTGCGTGACAAGTGTGGAGATCCGCGCAGAACTTGCTGGCCTACCATTGTTACACCAACACAAAGTGTTTGTGCTATACTCATGTAGGCCGGCATGGGGGGTCCAATAATCATATTTTTAAAAGAAACCAACCAGCCGGAGTGTACAGCACATGCGTGACCTGTTACATCAGATTACCGCCTCAGGTAGCCTTCAAGAAATCAGACCTCCTTAGGCGATGGCTATTTGTTTTACTGCTGCTTATGGTTTTCTATCAAGAATCGAGTGATTGAAGTTTGCTGGGTGTTCGGAGGTACACCAGACAAATGGGAGCACATGTACAACTTTTATGTCCAGTAGCGTTGAATTCATTCACTCATGCACGTGTCTTTAAGGAGCGTTAAGATTCCAATCCCAGCAGACAACAACGAAACTTCAGGAACAAATTCTTTGGCTGGTAAAATTAATGCTGTCTCCAGACCAAATAGATCAATTACTCCAAAAAAAGAGTACGGGATTCGAAAAATTGAGAATCCACTAATTACATGTATAAGTGTAATTACAATTTCTTTGGTCATAATTATGGTAATAGAATTTAAATTCAACCATACAACAGGCTATGAACAAGAGGTTGGAGGAAATCTATTTGCTGGGATGTGAGGCTATGTAGTCTGAAAGAAGTTTATCGACGTTTCGGGGAAATGTTGGTAACTTCTCCCAGACTACATGATGTCACATTTCGGAATATCGTATTAGCCACAGTCACGACCGTGTGGACCTGAAGTCTCACAATATATAAGTAAGTCATCCTCTATGGGGTCCAACCCATTTGTCCGGACACGAATGTTCAAATGGGGAAAACAAATGTTGAGTTATGAATGTTCCAGAAACGGTGTTTCATGTTGTGGTTGAAGGAGACGTGGAAGATATCTACGAATATGTTGAATAAGCAGTTGAATACAGAAAGGGTGGTCCCCTGGCTGTGGAGTTTGGACGCAGAGATTATAAATTATGACAGTAAAATCGGGTTGATTGTTATGAAATGGTACAATTGACTTTGGACCCAACCTCTGTTGAGTCCAAAATGAGAAAAGGAAAATATTTGTTATACGATTTCGTGTATAATATTTGAGATCATCGGTAAGATAATATTGTTCTCAGTGCGCAGGTCCAAACTAAGAAGAAAGTAACGGTACAAATGACAATTAGTTATGATATTCTCCTTGGATCTCTCCTCGTTATACCATGTGAGTTTCATGGTAGGAGATTTCAATGCAAGTCCAAGCACTGAACATTTCTGAAAATATAAAATTTGGAAGATTTTTTTATTTGTTTCGTCCTGGTCCGTCACACAAACAATATTATAAAAGGTTAAGTATTTCCTTCCAGTGTGACTGATGAAGTTTTTTTCTCCTTTTTAATAATTTATTCAGAACACCTGAGCAAAAAAATCCTTGCATGTAAGAGCTTTATTTTAATTTTGAGCCAAAACAGCGCGTTTCTTTCGCTTCTATATTTTCTTTTTAGTTTCTCACAAATTTGTGAGTTATGATGTGAAAATTGAATGTTTTATTAGTGAATTAGAATTTATCCTCATTTAAATTACGTTAATAATTCAAAGTGTGAATAATAAGCGGTTGAGTATAGTCATATGTTCAGTATACAAAAAATATGGAGAGAATATCGAAAAGAAGAAATTTGTGCATGTCATAATTTTCTTAATTATTGCCTACGTGATGCAAAAAATGAACATATGTTCTGTTGTGGAATTTTAAAATGATGTTACAGCACTTTTTGGATTTTTCAAATTTTATACCTGCAAGTAGTACTTGTGGGAGTCAACATATGTATATCCTCACAGTATTCTGGAGGTCACGGGAGGTCGTCTCACTGTGTTGACCAACAAGACTGATGCACGTCGTGTAGAGGAGTGTGGCTCCGCCGTGACGCCAGTAGCACAACCAAAGACAATAGACCGCCTGCTAGTCTGAACAAGCACTGAAACAATTCATTCTTGCCTGCAGAGAACAAAGCGCAATGCCTTCAGAGTCCTCAAGGATTCAAAGTTGAATGTTTTGATACAATAAATGCTGCTAATAGCTGTGTTTACACCATGTCATTACACAAATACAATATATCACATTAAGCCTATTTATCAGATTTGTCCTTTCAAACGTAGCATTGCAAAACGGCCCATAATTAAGCTTTCTATACAAATTTGGGCTTGTCACAGTGTTACGAATGCAAATTTCCAAAACCAAAACCGGACAGCATCTAACCAACCCAGTCCATGAAACAAATTCCTCATTTAAAAGCTTGAAGTCTGTCAGCTGGTCAAATATTTCCTTTTTTAGTGGATCCCTAAGGATTAATGCGGTGTTTCCGAGAACACACCTTTGAACATCACACTTCACGTGATCAACGAACCCATGTCCTTACGCTCAAGATCAACATTAACATTATCCTCCCATCTATTCCTGAGTTTTCCTTCAAGATTTCGGATTGAAAACGCGCACGAGTTGCTCATATATTTCGCGCGAGTTACATAACGACCCCCCCTATCAGCCTCCTTCATTTCATCACAAGTGTCAAATGAAAATGAATTATAATAATGTTACATAGTTTCTTTTAAGGGTTTAGTGGTCTACAAATGTATTAAGAACCTATTAAGAAGAATTTTATAGTTCTTTATCGTATTCAGACGCATGAGAATAACCGATTTTACTCTGAGAGCTCTGCGACACAAAAATTGCATAATTAGTAACACAATTCGCCGGCCACGGTAGCCGAGCGGCCTAGGGCATGTACTGTCTTCGCTTACTCGGGAGCCGGGATCGTGGGTTTGAATCCCACACAAGGCATGGATGTTTGGTGTGTGTATACGTTTTTTCTGTGTTTGTGTTGTCCTGTGTTTAGATAGAGGCCTTGAAATGAGTTCATCGCTCGTCCAAGGAGTCCTATCCTCTGTAAAATGTTCAGTGAAACTGAGAAATCAGCCCTACGCCCCAAAGTGTGAGCGAGAGGGTAAAAAAAGTAACGCAATTCCGTACTGTGACTGAAGACAAATTTCCATTCAAATTATGAGAGCGCTTGCCAGTGCTTAGTTAAATTACTGCACTGATGTAATGACTGGACGTTAATTGACAAGTAATTTGATTGAGTTTCCTATCGAACCTACTGCTGAGGCGGTGGAACGAATTGCTAAATGCGATTAGTTTTAACCTGAATGTTGATTAACTAAGAGCGGGCTTGACTGTGGGCTAACTGCTTACTGACTGTCTGACTGGCTGGCTGCGTAGGATCGCGGCATATCAGTCACGACTCGCCTGCCTGAGGGCCACCGGGAGAGCTCCTTGGGGTCCGCAGTGGGAGGTACATCGTTCTCCAATACATCATTTCGCTTAAGACAGACAACAAGATAGAGAGGGAACTTCCGTATTCTCAGTTTATTACATCCAGACATAGAGATCTTATGGGAAAGTCTTCGAAACTCCTGCTGTTCTTTTCTCCTGTTACTTCACGATATAGAGACGATCACGCTGAAGATATTCAGTAAGTAAATTGTTTCTGTTATTATTCCGTCATTACAAGGATAATTAAGGTAATAAAATAAATTTAAATGAGATGGGTGAGGCGTGTAGAGCAGACAGGTCAGTTAACATATCCGTACAACATTTTAGTCGGAGAATCAGAAGAAGCAAAGTTGGAAGAATAATATTAGAATGGATCTTAAACAAGTATAGCAGCAGTTTGTGAACTGGATTCATCTAGCCTAGGATAGGGTCAATGGCGGGTTGTTGTGAATACGGCAGTAACATATCGGGCGCTACAAACGGCCCGGAATTCCTTTATTTGCTGAAGGACTATTAACTTCTCAAGATAGAGCCTTCTCCTTGTTTCTATAAAACATATCCTGAGAAGTTACATTTCTTAATATATGAACGAGAGGAAATATGCATAAAGTGCAACAAATTTAACATAAAAGATTATCTTTACGTGTTTTGTCCACTACTAACCATCATCACAAGCCATAAATAACATTACAAAGGTGGGTAAGATGAGTAGAGGTTCATAAAGGGATTTCTACCATTACCAATTGAGACTAGAATACATTTTAATATAATTAAAAAAAATTGTTAAAAATAATTTTAGACAGTATCAGTTACCAGAAGGGGCAAGCGGTAGTATAGTTGGTTGAGACACTGTGATACAAGAAGAAGGTCGCGGGATCGAATTCCCATGAGGTCACTGGATTTTTTCAATTTAATCATTTCAGCCGCACTATGGCCCTGGGGTCGCCTCAGCCCTTAACAGAAATTAGTACCAGGAATTTTCCTTGGTTGTAAAAGGGCGGCCGGCGCGTAAGGCTGACAATCTCACCGCCATCTGTGAGCCGAATGTCTAAATGATGTGGGAGCCTCGACCTCTTACACACCTATGGGCCTTCACGGTATGTTACAGGGACAGCTTTGCCTTTTTTCAGCTAATAAAAATATTATATGCATAGAGGATATTGGTGGGAAAGCCAGAAGGAAAGAGACCACTGAGAAGACTTGGGCGTAGGTGGGTGGACAATATTAAAATGGATCTTAGAGTGATACAATAGGATGGTATAGATTGGATTGATCTGGCTCAGGATAGGTACCAGTGGATTGCTCTTGTGAACACGGCAATGAACCTTAGAATTCCATAAAATGCTGGGAAATTCTTAAGTAGCTGCAAAATTGGCCTCTGCTCAAGAAGGGCTCAGCTCTATGAGTAAGTAAGTAAGCAATAGAAATATTATGTTTCTGGACATCATCAACTGCCCTGTTATTATATAATATTCCCTCTTGTTTATATTTCAAAACACGTTTCGGAGATAGGGACGAGCTCTAGCGACTGGGCCCAGCTCATTAGGTTTTACATGAAGACGGACACAGAATTCAGTCTCAGAAACGCTGTGTTCCGAAATATACACGGGACGGTGTCTTAGACGAAAACAGGACGACGGATAATGTCCAGAAACATAATATTTCTACTAACATACCATAGTCACAAACTTTTAGTATCAGTCAAATTTCATTAAAAATCGTGTTGTGTGAGTACATGACTATAACGACGGACATAAGGTCACTTATACAAGGTAATCTACGTAGGCAACAGTAGAAAATAAGACCTTATTTAGGGCCAGATATCAAGCTCCGCACACTTAAAACAGCAATGACTCCTAGAACTTTGTTTTGTCGCAATAATAAACTGCAAGAAGTTTAACACAATCGTTTGAAATTATTATACTGTAATAACATCGCTGGAAAATGTGACAGCCTCAAATTGCAAGAATATACGTGCTACATATGCGCAACGAGAAAAATGATCTGAGAATGAAATCATTACTCCCTTCGGCTATACAGTCCAAATGGAAAATAAAAAGGTAAAGATAAAGCTATCCCTGTAACAGACCGTGAAGGCCCATGGGGTTGTGAGACGTCGAGCCTCCCATATTTTGTCTAGGAAATCGGCTCGCAGATGGCGGTAAGTTTGTCAGCCTTACGCGACGGCCGCCATTTACCTTCCAGGAAGATTCCTGGTATTCATTTCTGTTAGAGACTGAGTCGACCCCAGGGCCATAGTGCGGTTAGAAGAATTACGTAAATTTAAAAATAAACTTTATCGGGACTCGAACCCGCTACCTTCCAGCCTCTAGCATAGCGTCTCAACCAACTACGCTAACCCGTGCCCTCCCCAAATGGAAAATAAATTTTAAAAATCCACGTTTTGTCGGCATAGGGTACTGCGGTGTAACATTTAATGATTTAAAATGACTGAGAGTTAAGAGAACAAGGATTTTGAGAATTTCAAATCACTCAACCGGTATGAGCGCACTAGCAACTAATATGAACCAGTACTGTGGCAGAACTAGAGCTGGAATGAATGTCTCGTATTCACGAGGCTCCACGATTCATGCTACTTCTACTGTCAATAAAAACTCGAGGCATATCGATGACCAGTTCCGATATCTGATCAGCGTATCATATATCACCGATACCATTCGCCTCGAAGCAGAACAACTTCGTTAAACAAAACGAATAATCGCCCGACACGCGAACCTTCCTCAGGTTTTCCAGATTCCCTCCGTGTCTGCCCCACCTCACAAATGATATACTGTACATTACAGTAAGAAGCGAGAATTCTGACAGGAAAACTTTGCGTAATTTTGGGAACGGCAATATAAACAAGTTCTACAGGTGGACCCTGATTTTTAAAAATATATCATTCGTCTCTGAAAGGAACTTGTTTTCATAACATTGTTGCCAGATTTATGGTACTTAAAATAGAAAGAAATGGGGCGCACTCTTGCTGTGAATCAAACCACATTTATAAGCCAACTACAATTTCTGACGGCGAACCAGTCTCTTTTATCCTCCTGTCTATCTATCTATGGCTCTACAGCCCTCTGGTGGACCTTGGCCGATTTTTCAGTTTCTTAATCTTATACGAAGTCGGTGTGACTCCTTGGACGTGGGATCAACCCAATCGAAAGGCCGCTACATACACATAGAACACAAACACAGGATAAACACACACAAACATCCATGCTTAAGAGTGGGATTCGAACCCACGATCCCAGAGTCCGTGCAAGCGAAGATGGTTCATGCCTTAGACCGCGCAGCCACTGTGATCGGCTCTCCTGTATATAAACCTGAGTAATCAGTACTGAAACTGACTGGAACATTTCAACAAATGCAGACAGACTAAGATAAGGACGCCATGTTAACTACAGACTGAATTATTTGACTTGGCCACCGCTCTGCGCATGAGCAGAAATATGGCATGAAAAATATACTAAACTGCGGGAAGACAGGAGGGGGGTTTGATGTAAAGTAACTTAGTTGCAGTCACAGCCCATACACGCCCAAAAATCATAATCTGAATTAGTGGATTAGAAAAAACCCAGAGGGCATTTTGTTGAGATCGACCACATGTAAAATCGTGGAGAGCAAATCAAGAAACATTTCAAATCCTCTGTGTGCACACTGAAGCAACAGCACTCAGGAAAACTGAATAACATAATTAGGCCTATAAAACAAACGATGTTTCGGATTAATATTCAGAACCAAGGTCGTTGTCTGAACTGAAATATCTGTGAAACTAAGCCTCTAGAATTGTAGCTTATATTTCCTCGACCACTGAACAAAACCCACGTGCCCATGGGCTTGCATTTCGTGCAAATTTGTTTAAAGAATATTTTTAGATTCTCCAATTTAAGTCTAGATGAAGTGAAAATATTATTTTTGTTTTAATTTTCTCTCTGCATTAAACACATGTCCATATATAATAATTCTTGTCTTATGCTACTCTAGATTTAAATATGACAGCGATATTTCGAAATTTACGAACGAGATATTTTTATGCTTTCCAATATGACACTTCTTGGTTACATAATACCATATACCCACTACTTTAACTGGAATAAAATCCAACAGACAAGGACCGCTCATATGGACCATAGCCAAATCAATCATTCAGCCTGGATGTATTGATTGATGGCCACAATTTCCTTTTTATTTGTTTCATTTGATAATATCGTCTTTCGCAAGAAGAAGGGCATTCTGGTAACACACATTGCCCTCAATGCAATGAGCAGATTTAGGCAAACAGAAACCTGTCCTAAAGCGTATATTTAATTTATTTGTTACATTCTAATACGTTTAGATCAAGGTCAGAAATATGATACAAGTAGCGACTTCCGTTAACTCTTCCATGGTGTGTGCACTGAAAATATTTCTCTGACTTTGATCATATTGATTTCATTAAATTTGTCCAAGCATCTTCTAGAATAATATATTAAAATTGATCCAGAAACGCTGCTTTCTTGTTTTTCGTTTTGTTTCTATGACAGTTGTCACTAAACAGCGCCAGGTGTTGGTCAAGTCCTGCTAAAACTAATCCAAGCAAGATGAAAGGCATTGAACTACTTCCTGTTCGGAATAAGCATGACCTGCAACATCAGTGGAGGAAATACCTCATCACACTTGCAGAGTGCGGTCTTCTATGGTATTACGCAGTGTAATTTGGTAGATGTTTATCGATGCTTCTGAGGAACGTGCTGCATCCATCTTCAGGACAGAAGAGTACTGCAGCGTGAAAATTATGGTACGGATATAGGGAGACGAATTACCGGGACACGATCCCTGAGCTCACAAATAGCAGTGAGGAGATCTGTGAAAGGAAAGAGCCCCTCTCTGAGTGTAAGCCGGCATAGCGCAGTCGGTAAATCGACTGGCCGCTGTAGGTGTCAGACTTCGAGTTCCGGTAGTGTCAACAATTTTCTATATTTCACGTTGTCCAGATCAGTTCTGGGGTCCACCCAACCTCCTGCCCAACAGGCATCCGGCGCTCTTTCCTCCAGCTAAAGCGGCAGGGGCGTACCTCCAACTAGTGCCGAGGTCAAGAAAAAATGGCTCTATACACCCATTCCCCCATATGCCTTCGTGACGTAGAGCTTAATTAGTTAAGTACAGGGACAACTTCCCCCCCCCCTTGGCACTACAGCCCCAGTGGGCCTAGGCTTACCTCCATGAACTTCTCCGTTCACTTCGGTTTTTCTAGATCTTACACATTCGGTAGTACTTCTTGGGCGGGTGATCAGCTCGTCGCAAGGCCTCTACCTGTACACAAACACAGAAAAAAACACACACACAAACTAAACATCCATGGCCTGAGTGGGATTCGAACCCACGATCCAGGTTTCCAAGCGAGCGAAGAGAGTACATGCCACAAGGACAACTTTACTTTCTTTTGCCCATCTCTGAGTACATGTGATGATATAAAGAAACGAGTTTACAGTAGGAAAATTGGTGAAAACGACACAAATTAAATTCAATAGATTTAGAACTGATTAATGATATGTCGTTGTGGTGACAAAAATAAATAGGTCCATATAATAAGAATGATGTAGTTAATCAATGCATAAACGAAGGTAAAGTTGTCCTTGTGCTTAACCAATTACTCATCAAGCCATGAAGACGTACGGCGGAGTGGAATTATAGCGCTACCATTCTCGATCTCGACCCTCGAAGAAGGTCAGTGGTCAGTGTAACACCCACCGCTTTAACCCCGAAGAATGAGCCCTCAGGTCTGGATGCAGTTGGCCCTTCTAGGAGCAGAACCCGCCTACAATGAACTATCCAGGCTCCAGTTAATTGATGTATTAATTTGTAATAATTAGTTAATTGTCATATAATGACATTATAATGAATGAGGATAGCTCAGTCTATGAGTAGGTTACGGGACATACTGCCGAGGAATCGGGATTCGATTCCCAGCAGGATCATGGTGTCCTTTAGGTCCAGGCCGACTCCAGTGTCTAGGCAGCCTCCTCTATAATGTGTAACGGGGGGAGAGGGTGTAAAACGGCAAGAGCCCATATATCTTCACGGCTTGGTACATAATTACGCCCAGGGATAACTTCACATTTATGACACTATGGTGCAATAACTCAGTGTGTGTTTACAGAAGTTCCAAACACGAAACTGCAAATCCCGACCTTGTAACAGTAAAGGTAAAGTTGTCCCTATGCTCAACGAATTAAGCACTACGTCATGAAGACGTATGGGGGAGTGGATGCATAGATCTTGTCCTCGAAACTAGCTTGAGTTGAGTGGTTAGCTTCACGCCCCTGCCGCTTTAACCCCGGGGATAGAGCCCCCGGTACACGTTGGATATGAGGTTGGGTGGGCCTCAGAGCCGGTCTGGACCATTTGGGGAAAAGAAAATTCTTGACCCTACTGGGAATCGAGCTCCGACTTCTCAGTTTTCCAGCCCGTAGCCAGTCGCTATACAGACTACGCTACCACGGCTCTTCCTTGTAAGAGTATGGGTGGGAAAAGAAACAGGTAGCGAACTCCTCGACAAATATGGGTAATACCTGCTGAGACCTCCAGGTGGCCCTTTAGTATGTACGTGCACAGTGGAAGAGGCTAACGGAAATATCTGAAGCTATGAATTTGCCTTCTTTTTTACAGACAAACCTGAAAACAGTATCCACTTAGTCTTCTATATTGTATTATGTTGAAGCCTGATTTACGTAATCTATTCTATTAAATAGGCGGGTATAACTTTATATATATTTTTATATCCTCGTTTTTAAATCTCTAAGTGTATTCATAATGTTAATTTGTACACTACTCACTGTTATTGCAGCATAAAACATTGTATGTGAGGCCTAAAATTCAAAGCATATTTATAAGAGAGGTTGACCTAGTGTGCGCAATTAGTTGGACTAGCATGTAATTTGTGTTAAAGAAAATAATATAGAACAGCTTGCAATAAATCTTAAATAAATCCGTGTACATTTTAAGTGGCAACTTTAATAAGAGACTTTAAGGCCTATTCCAACTCTAAAAAAAATTATATTCAAGGTGCTTTGGTCTTACAGGGTCTCTATTAGCGAGTATTTACAGCGAAATTCATTCAATTAAAAAAAAATGGAACTAAATTAACACTAAATCATTCTTATGCTATTTCTTGTTTCAATGACCTTCAGTCCATGCAACAGAATTTTTTCCCCATCAGGAATAGCCTATAGGCTACTACCTAAGGATTATAGTTTTTCAAATATTCACTTCCCACGGGATTTCCGTATCGATATTCTGAATGCAATTCTTGTAGTCTCCATTCTCTTTCCTGTGCAGTTCATCGTTACAGCCACATACACCCGTCCAGCTCTCCAGAAATGTAAGTACATTTCCCAATATTTTGCTCGAAATTTTGCTTTTATAAATATTTTAATCATCTAGTTTTACCTGTGCCGGTCAAGGTAGCCGAGCGGTCTAAGGCATGTACTGTCTTCGCTCGCTTGGAAACCGGGATCGTGGGTTCGAATCCAAATCGTGGCATGGATGATTAGTTTTTGTGTGTTTGTCTACAGGTAGAGGCCTTGCGACGAGCTGATCACCCGCCCAAGGAGTCCAACCGAATGGGTAAGATCTAGAAAAACCGAAGTGAACGGAGAAGTTCATGGAGGTAGGCCTAGGCCCACTGGGTCTGTAGTGCCAAGGAAAAAAAGTTATACCTGTGTTCTATTACGGTAAGTGGACAATGTAGATTGAAGGTGTTTGAGGGCAGATTGCTCTGGGACTACTTGGATCTAACAGAGACGAAGTAGCGTCAGGCTGAATACATCTCCGAGAGTCTAATGTGGAACATGGACGGCAAATAGAGGACGCAGCGGATAGGCGAGTTACGCAGTTCATAATAACAGGTCATTAAGTCAAAGGGAATAGACGGCTCTGGAAAAATGGGCGTGGACGGTAGGACAATGTTCAAATTAATTTTCAAGGGGCAGTAGGTGTGGATGCATACGGGCTCGTGCCGCTCAGAATAGGATCCAGTGACTGGGTCTTACGGATAAAAGGTAAAGGTATCCCAGTGACAGGCCGTGAAGACCCATAGATTTGTGAGACGTCGAGGCTCCGACATTGTGTAGACAATCGGCTAACAGATGGCGGTAAGGTTATCAGTCTTACGTGCCGGCCTCCCTTTATCCCTCAGAAAGATTCCTGGTACTCATTTCTGTTAAGAGGCTGAGTATATCTCAGGGCCATAGTGCGACTGGAAGGATTAGGTAAATTGAAAAACTCAATGAAGTCAGTATGTACTCTATGTCTACAACATTGATTTAATTCGTATTAAATTTGGGTAAATTTAGCGCATTAAAAAAAGATAAATTTGTCCATGTGAATATCTAATTAAGCATCGCTCCATGAAGACTATGGGGGAGTGGATGTACAGACACACATTTACTTGACCTCGGCACTAGTTGGAAGTGAGCTGTCAGTTTCGCGCCCCGGCTGCTTTATCCCTTGAGAAACAGCTCCCCGTACCCATTCCATAAGAGAATGAGTGGGCCCCAGAGTCTGCCTGGACTGCGTGGATAAGAGAAAATTCTCGACCCTACCGGGACTCGAACTCCGACCCCTCGGCCGCCCAACCCATAGCCAGTCGTTATATCAACTGCGCTATACCGTTACTTAAAGTAACTTATTAGACGAGACACATGCTTACATTTTGAAAACAAAGTGCTCTTCGCAACGACTCTGGCCTTGAACCTGAATTATGAAGTACTATTGCCAATTCCACGGTTTTCTGTATGCGACGCCATGTATTGGTATGTATCACCATTTTGGAGGAAGATATTTTTAAGTCGGAACTTCCCCTACTGTGAAAATTGACGCAGCAGGTATCTCCGAAACGTTGATACCTATCCAGTAACTTATATGACGTCACATCTCAAATAACTGTAACCTTAACGAGTTACTCGTTGCACTGTGAAGGCGAATTCTTTGGTACTTGTTACCGGACACGAAACAAGCCTCTGCCAGGTAGTGCTTCTCCTACGGAAGTAATCACTGACGTCAAGGAACCCGCCGCGCTATGACAAGGATTGCCCACTGCAGTCATGCAAAAACTACAAATATGGCAGCATTGACAAATCGAGCTTGTAAGTTTCGTGTAGCTCTTTGATCTTGCTAAGAGAATTGAAGGGCTTGGTGGAGGTTGCTTGCAGTCGTTACACGGCTGTCCCAATGATCATGTTAATGATGACGTTTTATAAATGTCGAATGAAATGTTTGTACATACTATAAGAAACTTTTAGCTGGTATATTTTAAAAAGAATCAGTGGTTTGGAAAGGCAGAGAGGTGGAGCGTCTTTTCACTCGTATGTTACTCGTTTTTTTCTTTCTTTTTAATATCTCCTAAACGTTATGCAAATGTATCAAGTCCGTGACTATTCATACGCAAGGAGTTGATTAAGTGGAAGCCTTCCATCTTCTCCAATCCCATTTGGAGAGGGCTTTAGCGTATTATACTATACAGGAATATATGACTAATGCTTGAAGGTACGGGAGACTTTTAAGGGATGGTACTATTTGATATGCAACAGTTTGGTTCTGTAGCAAGTAGCGTGGCACAGAGTAGTGCAGGGTGAGCTGGGGGGGGGGAACAAGGAGACAGGTTCGTACGGTCCAGATATCTTACAGTATCACAAACAGGCGACCCTGAAAAACTCAAGGTCCAAGCGAAGCAGGATGACACTAAATATCTCACCCCGTGGTGGGAATCTCACGCATAGTACTTTAGGGAGGTGTCGACAGAAAGAAAACAAAGTTGTCAAGAGTGTGAACCAAACGCTCAGCTCAGCAGGGTGGATGTTGTGGCAGTGGAGGTGGTCACCTGGTGACACCAGACACCAAAAGAGACGCACTAAACCAGAATAAGACGCTTACACAGATGTAAAGAATCTGTAAGACTCCATGCTTTCTTTTCATGATCGAGTTACATATTAAGTGCAAAAAAAAAAGAATTAAACCGAATATCTCGGTCCAGAATTAGCATACCTGTTTACTATGTAAGATGTCCCAGGTTCAAATCTCGGATTGATAATCAGATATTCTATTCATGATTGTCCGTTTTTAGCCTCGGTCGTTTCGAACTGTTATTTGCTTTAAGCAAAGCTTAGCTCCACATTTTGTCCAATTTCATAATTCATATATCTTCTTGTTATTTGACAAGTTAGAAATTGGGTGCTGTTAAATAAACTGAGGCCAAATATGAAAAATAATCATCGATCCCATGCAATACAATTTTTACATGAAGATCAAAATTTATTTCTATTGTTGACTGTGGTTACTAAAATTACGCGCCAAATTTTATGAGGGATAATACAAGATGTCCGGATGAAAGGTATCCAAAATAAAATAATTATATCTCAGAATGAATTTATTATACACATTAATGGGTTACACCAATACAAAGGGAAATAATCGAAGGTTTTTCTGCGTATATAAATTCCTCAATAATTTATATGTGGGCTCCCTTTGGAGCACGACAATTATCCATATTTGAAGAATGTTTGGTGTTACCGTAGCCACAGCGTCCCTTATGCTGTCTTTCAGGTGTTGAAGGTCGTTTATCTTAACTTGGTAGACAATGTTCTTCATATAACCCCACAAGAAAAAATCGACTGGGGTTAAATCTGGCGACCTAGGAGGCCAAGCCAATTCATATCCCAGCCATCTCTCTGTCCAGGTGATTCCTGACAGGGTGGCACAAATATGGCGGCGTATGCGCGTATGCCGGGTATGGAAAAAAATCGTTCAGAGTTTTCTTTTTGATGACATAGAACGGATACATGTATGACAATTAGTTTCCGAGATATACATTTTTTTTTTATTTGGGATAACTCTCATCCGGACATCATATATTATTTCTTCCTCTTAGGCGCAGGAACAAGTTTACCACTAACTTACCATTCCTACAACGGCATTTCTTTTCCATCTCATGTCTGTCCTAATACCATTCCTTTCCTTTCTCTTTCCTCCCTCTCCTTCAGGTCAAAAGAGCCCCTTCACCTTCATTTCTTCCGTTCCTTTTTTCATTTCTTTTATTCATCTCCTTCAGTGTACTCCTCCATATCGACACTTCTCTTCCGTAACTGAGAATAGCGGGGAATGTTTAGGATTCTCCTCCACATAGTCATAACTGCAAGATAACTGTTTTCCTCCGTATCCTAGTAACAGTCGCATTGTTGTCATGATTCTATTCTTGCCACGATCCTGTTTTATTCACTATCATATTTACGTCGCAAACCAAGTGGTCGTGAGACAGTCAAATATGGTAAAGGGTCACGCGGGACTACAAACCAAGAATGACTCTGCTGGCGAATACCAACAGAAATTTTCCCGACCGATCGAATGTCATGATACAGTGTTCTCACGATCGCATTGTTGTCACAAGCCCGGTGCCTTTCAAAGGGAGGAAGTAATGTGGAAAACAGATTCAACTGGGGCCCATGCACGTAGCAAGAGAAATCAGCGATATTCCCAGGCTTGTCTCTCAAAGATGTACTTTTCTGTCGTTACAGACTTTTCTAGGACGCGCCCTTTGGGGAAACAAGTTGGAAAAGAGGTACTTCAACGTTATATATACAGCAGGAAGGTGATTTCCTCTACAGTCAATGTACATATTAGGGATTTAGAGCGAGAAAGTAATTAGACCACTTCTTTCTTAAAGGCGAACTATTAGTGCCACTGGCTTCCATATAAGAACCCTGTCGAATGACGGACGGAATTTCATAAAATCGTCACAGAGAGAAGCTTATTCCCTTTATTTCCTTTATGCTTATCAGAGGAACTGATAAAGCGTATCAGCAAGCTACTCCTATATGCCTAGTTTTCGCAAGATGGCTACCTCGTATTCATAACTTCTGAGATCATGTTCACACAAAAGAATCAAATTTACCGGTTTTGGCTTTGATTTTGAAGCCGAGTTCAGTCACAGCGATGATATGTACCAGACAGCTTAAACACCGACAGTAAGGCGACTGTTTATCTTTGGACTCAGTTCTGCCAATGTAAAGGCGCGTCCACATTATTTGTGCTCGACAGGCTTGTGCTCTTCGGGAGACTCGTCTGGCTTTTACTTGTGCTCGTAAATCTTCGGCCACACTACTTCAGTTGCTCGCCAGGCTTCTGCGCGTGAGGATCCGTATATTTACTCGTAGTGTATATAGACTGTAGTCGTATTTTAATGTATTGGCTATAGTTTCTAAATTAAAAATTTTAAATTTGCTTGTCTCGTGACTTGTCATATCGTCCACATTTCTCGCGAGCATAGCGAGTCAGAGGAGCACGAGTAATGTGGACGCGCCTTAACATTCTGTGGCTTATGTGTAATTACAGCATAGCCATCCCTTTCTCTCCTGCCTGAGTCATATACCAAGAAATCGCGTTCTGGAAGACCGATACATTATGGGAAACTACGGGTTAGGGGAACCGCGGTCGCTGTTGCACTTATCGTAAGATGTCAGCTCCTTCACTAAACATAAAAGCAACATAATAAAATCCGATATGAAATAAGAGTATAAAAATTGTCACAAAAAGACGCACCGCAGTGGTAACCTGGACGCTATAAAACTGGTTCTGGGATTTCACTACAACCCGGTCCCCAGCAAATGTGGATCTCTTTGTGTGGAAGTGCTGATTTCTGTCGTGTTACGTAAATTAAGAACAAAATACTGTGGTTGGCAAAACTGAATATAATTGTAAGATTGAAATCCAATTACCAATCCAAACCCCTCTATAGTTACACTCTGTCACGTGACAATATCAGGGGCTGATGTGGCTGCAATACCAAGGAACTAGAAGGAGTCAAGGAGTTTGAGATTGGTGGGACATGTAGTATAATGGTAGAGGTGAGAAATGCGTACTAAATTGTAGTAAAATAATTTGAAGGAAAGTACCGGTTAAGAGATCTGAACTGGGAGAATAATAGATTGATCTTAAAGAAATAGTGTAGGAGATTGTGGTTTCAGTTGGCTCATGACACGGAGCAGTAGTGTGTCCTTGTTGGCAGATTAATGAACATTTGGGCTCCACAGATGAATACAGATGTGTTGACATGCAACTGTCAGATTCTTCCTATAGTGTTAAGAGCTCGTGGTTCGTTATGTAATCTAGAAATAAGGTAACTTTTTAAAAAGCGCCACTTGTGTAAACAGAAATTCTGTAACTGGTGTCTGCCAACAATTTCGAATATATAAATGACCAATAAATTATTTATTCGGAGAGCATGCAAGCAAGCCATGCATTTTCTGGAGGACACCGAGCAGTTATAGCTAATAGCTTACTGCGTAGCAATCTGGCCTCGCCCTCTCTTTGATACAGGGTTGAACTTCCACAACATAATCTTTGGGTTATATAAATGCATTACTCTGGCTGTAAACATCCGTAATAATGCAGGTACTCTTAACGCCCGCTCAGACGAAGGAGAAAGATTATCGCATCTAGTAGCCCGTGATGTCATTTCCTGTGCCTGTGAGGGCAGTCAGAAGGTTGGTCATGAGACGCTGAGAGAAAGGGGATCCCATTCTGACGGAGGAGCCGAAAGCATAAAGGAAGAGAGAACTGAGTGTTCTTGCAGCTGGCCGGAAGATGAAGATGTGGAAGGCAGGGGTGGACCGAGAGAAACAAGTAGCCATGTTTTCCGAAGAATTTAGGCTTGCATATTAGTCTGGTCATCATGGCGTCATTATTGTATACCCTCACATATTCGTGAAACAAAATTAGTATAAAGGTTGGAATGGAGCGCTCCAGTGTAGGGTGGATATATACAAATTTACGTCATTGGGTAATGATATTTCCTTTTGAAAAACAAAGAGGACGATTTTCTGATAAAAAATAGGAAGATGAATAATGTCCAGAAACATGATATTTGCATTAATATAACATCTTCTAGAAGTAAACACTGAGAAAACTAAGTCACCGTTTTGCTGTCACCAAAATGCAGGGCAAAATCGTGACATAAAGATAGGAAACAGATGTTTTGAAAATGTGGCACAGTTCAGATATTTGGGAACAACGATAACAGATAGAAACCTGATTCAGGAAGAAATTAAGAGGCCATTGAACTCGGGTAATGCTTGCTACCATTCAGTCCAGAACCTTTTGTCTTTTCGTCTGCTGTCCAAAAACATAAAAATTAGAATTTACAAAACTATAATTTTGCTTGTGGTTTTGTATGGGTGTGAAACTCTGTCTCTGACATTAAGGGAGGAACATAGACTGAGGGTGTTTGAGAACAGGGTGTTGAGGAGAATATTTGGACCGAAGAGAGATGAAGTGACAAGAGGTTTGAGAAAACTGCATGATGAGGAGTTTCATAACTTGTACCCTTCTCCAAGTATAACTAGAATGACCAAGTCAAGCAGGATGAGGTGGGCAGGTCATGTATCACGAATGGGGGAGACGAGGAATGCGTATAGGATATTGGTGGGAAAGCCAGAAGGAAAGAGACCACAGGGAAGACCAAGGAGTAGGTGGGTGGACAATATTAGAATGAATCTTAGAGACATAGGATGGGATGGTATTGATTGGATAGATCTGGTACAGGATAGGGACCAGTGGAGGGATCTTGTGAACATGGTAATGAACTTTCGGGTTTCATAAAATGATGGGAAATTCTGGAGTAGCTGCAGAATTGGCGGCTCCTCCAGAAGGGCTCAGCTCCATGAGTAAGTAAGTAAGTAAGTAAGTAAGTAAGTAAGTAAGCAACATCGTCTCAAGGCCGCGCCATAGGTCAAGCGGTTAGTAGCTGGCTTCCCACCGCGGCGGTCCGGGTTCGATCCCGGGTCTGCTCAAGTGGGATTTGTGGTGGACAAAGTGGCGCTGGGGCAGGTTTTCGCCGAGTACTTCGGTTTCCCCTGCCAATCTCCATTCCGCCAATTGCTCCGCAATCACTCTCACCTATCATCTGGGGCTGGTACAATAGGCCAGAAGTGGCCGCCGTACAAGGGACTTAGTCCCACCCCACTAACATTAAAAAAATTACCTTATGCACATTATGACTCACCGTTATAAGGAATATCTTTGATCACGAACCGAGAGCTTAATCGCTAAGCATTATGCTTAGTAGCATAAATTTAAGGCCGAGCGATCTGGCTGACTCGATAATGCCCGTAATTTGCATTCAGAACTTACTTGGTTTCAATCCTTGTCAGAAAACCGACTTTCACGAGATCTGTCATGATTTTACTGTTTCTTCAGGATAATGCCAGGCTATGACTTTCAAAGGTCTCCTCGCCCACAAGCTCTTTAAGTTGATCAAATGGGACCTAATGTAGTCTAAATATAATTTAGCATGTATATAAAAGAAAAACTCCGTGGCCTGTAGTCCCCAAGCGAACTATACCGACTGAGCGACCGCCGCTTCTCGGTGAAGTTAATGCCAACTTTTGCGGATAGAGGTTGTCGCGTGGTAAGCGCAACGGATCCTCAAGGCCGTTAATCTCAGTTTTCTAGACCGGAGACGCTATTTCCTTGCTATAGCTCCTCAATTATCCTCACGAGGCTGAGTGGACCCCGTTCCAGACCCACTATTTCTCAGAAAATCTGGTAGGGCCAGGAGTCGAACCCGAACCTCCGGATCTGTAGCCAGGAACTCTGACCACTAGACCACAGAGACGGTAGCATATTGACCTACAAATTGTGTAGTCTAATAATGAAGGTAAAGTGAACAGCTAATGAATCAACAGGGCCTCTTCAAACTGTTATGAGTGCAACACGTTTGGGAACAAAGCCTAATGTGGATCCGAGAAAATCACAAAACAAGTGGGCAGAAGGGACATGATGAGTGATCTATTCAGAAGAAATATTATTTTATTTTGGCTTTGAAAAGAGAGCTACATACGCCGTTCGACTTAAAAAGAAGCCCATCTTAAGTGAGAATTTTGAAGAAGATTTAACTGAAATTTACGAAAACCAAAAGTACCGCTGTGAATGAAGGGATTTGTCGCACGGAGTCCGCAACAAGCACTCCTCTGTTTACATGCAAGAAAATATGAAATTCTGAAAAATATGACAAATACGATTTAAGTTATTATATTTTCCTAAGCACTAAGAATTTTTCACTTTTCTTCTTCTTGAGAAGCCGCCAATTGTGCTGCTACTCAAGAACTCCCCAACATTGTACAGAACTCGAAGGTTCATTACCATGTTCACAAGAGACTTCCACTGCTTCCAAACCTGAGCCAGATAAATCCAATCCATTCCATCCATACCATAGTGACGCTCCGGTAACAAGGAGTATACAGGATCGAGTGATATATTGAAGGAATTTATAAGTTTAAGGAAGAGGCCGTGGATTAATTTAAGGCACTGTCTCGTCATTTTCCTGGAGAGACTGATGATGAGTAGGAGATTCGAACCGAAGGCGCCTCATGAACACAAGTCTGAAGCTTCACATCTGGAACCAGCTTCTTTGGAAAGCCCTTAAATGCATTATGAGCATCAAAGTATGCATTTTCCTTACTACTTACAAAACCAGAAAAATGATGCATAAAGTGCGCAGTAGGAGAAAAATGTCTTCCCTTTTCACGTGTTGCAAGTTGGTTGTTGAAACCAATTGCTTAAAAAAATGCAGTCTATTTTGCACACGAAAACCTGTATCCCGGTTAGCCACATAAAAGATGCAAGTCCCACAGCGCAGTTGCACACCAGTTTTGAATGCACCTTCTGAACTTGAAATGAAGATTAGAATAGTCTTCTTATCCAAAGTAACCATGGGAACATGTAGGTCAACCCGACGCTTTTCAGATTTTGCAATTGCTACTACCAGCAGTACTTGCTAGTCTCAGCAAAATGGTACAATATGATAAAGACGGGAGAAGAGAGTCACAGTACTGGTTTACTACCGCACACGAACACGAGAGAGAGAAAATAAAAAGGCAAATAAATAAACTGTGAGGTTCACTAACCTCTATGCAAATACAGGAGCTACAAGCTATAGGAGTATTATCTATAGACTGGACTATAGTCGTGAGTTTTATTTCCCATTTGAAATTAATTTCGCGTGCAACGAATTCGTTTGATACATAATGTAACGTGGCGGCTTCATTTTTTTCCGCCGTGTACTGTGCTGCCTGGAAATGCTTGGCACCGAATCAACAAAACCGGCAGCACAATAGTGTGACATGCCGGATTATTAAGGACGCCTACTGTTTGTTTTACGTAAGCAACTTCTCTTTTATCTCNATCTATCTATCTATCTATCTATCTATCTATCTATCTATCTATCTATTTACGTCTCTACAGCCCTTTGTTGGACATTGGACGCTTTTACAATTCCTTGATATATTTTACACAGTTGGTGGGACCGCTTGGACGAGGGATCAGTCTGTTGCAAGGCAAATGCCTGCACATAGGACAGCACAAACTGAATAAATGCACATACATATATCCATGCCTCAAGAGGGATTCGAAACAACGATCCCAGCATTTGAACGGGCGAAGAGAGTTTATGCCTTAGACCGCGCGGCCACTTTGATCGGCTCACACACACACACACACACATACACAAACACGCACTCACTCACTCACTCACTCACTCACTCACTCACTCACTCATGGAGCTGAGCCCTTCTGGAGGAGCCGCCAATTCTGCAGCTACTCAAGAATTTCCAGCATTTTATGGAACCCGAATATTCATTACCGTGTTCACTGGTCCCTATCCTGAGCCAGATCAATCCAGTCCATCCCATCCTATCTTACTAAGATAGATAGAGCCACTTTAATATTGTCCACCCACCTACGTCTTGGTCTTTCCAGTGGTCTCTTTCCTTCTGGCTTTCCCACCAATATCCTATATGCATTCCTCTTCTCCCCCCATTCGTGCTACATGCCCTGTCAACCTAATCCTCCTTGACTTGATCATTCTAATTATACTTGGAGAAAAGTACAAGATAACCTCACTGTGTTCCCTCGATATAATATAACGCGAAATTAAATTCTGATTCACACACAGTTTATTTTTAATGCTAGTGCAAGGCATTGCAGCTCTCTGCACATCCGGACGACACGCCTTCAGCAGCAGACCAAAGCCTTTTCTAGAAGCCCGAATGTGAGGCCACGTCTTATTTTTCCAATGAGAAAGCCAGAAAAAGATTAATTGATTTAAAAAAAATCAATATGTAGTTTGAATTCTGAAGGTTGTAAGAAAAAAAGAATTGATAACGATATCATTAATAAATAACAAATTATAGATTAAATACATTAAATATAATTCTAGGTACTTTCACAAATAGCTCAGTAGATACAGTGATGGGCTACGGGCTGGAGGTCAGAAGTTTGATTCCCGGTATGGGCAAGATATTTTTCTGCGCTCCACAGCGTCAAAACCAAATCCCACGTAAGGTCATATCTAATGAGCAACGGGGGCTCTTTCTCCGGGTGTAAGGCGGCTGAGGAGTGAAGCTGTCCACTCACCTCCACCAAGTGCCAAGATGAACAATTAAGGAGCTATACCTCCACACGTGTTCATGGCGTGGTGTTAAATTAATTAAGCTCAGGGACAAATTTGCCTTTATATTATCATTAGAATTAGCAATCAGATCTCATCATGATCATTTTCATATTTATTCTTAAGGACTGAAAATAAGGCGACCCTTCTTTTTTAAGAAGCAGTATTTGAAAAAAAAACAGTTTAGTTTTCGGCCAAATACTGTACTTCACCGAAGTTTCATGGCATATGAGACTTTTAATCTGGAGTGTTCCAGTTACTTTTGTGTAGGAATAACATGTCCAATTATCTGTCAAAAGATAAACATTAGCGCAATAAAAATGTATCTTATATAGCAGAAAAATAAACATGTAACGTTCATCAGTCAGTTTATATTGAAAAATATGACAAATGAATCTCTAAATTCGGTGAAGAACGTCTGTTATATCGTGATATGCCCTACTGGTCTCTGATTATACGAGACTTCCTGCAGATTCTGTTTATACAATACGAAAGAAGCAGTAGCCGCCCTCGGAACGGTTCTGATTTACTGAGCTATGCGTGGGGTTTTATTGGTTTCCATTTCCTTTACGGGACCCCCTACGTAGTGTCCGCTGATTGGCGCGCTCTACATGTGGAGTCGCGAAACGTATTGAGACATCGAAGCTCGAATGAAAATCACGTTCGTTGTAGAGTTATTTATCCTACTTTAGCTTACATACAATGGCTGAACAAGTAATGTCACAAAGGGACAGGTTGAGACTACTCAGCTGTGGTCAAGCAAATAATCTGCTTTAATTAAACACAGCAAAAACTATCTCGTGTGTCTACTTGTTATTAATAAGTAATCACAAAGCCACAGAGAATTTACATTTGCATTTTTCTGACTTAACACTATTTTCCTTTCAATCGTTATACGTATGTAATGCAGAGATATATTTTAAATAATTCATGTGAATTTTAATCGGTTTAGATAAAATACCTAGTATCATTCTGGATGTCAAAAACATGAATGAAGAGGACTTTACGATTATTTATAAACAAAAATTACATTCTATAGGTAGCAGCCTATTTGTTATGATTGATTTAATAAAAATTCTCTAAGATAACGCTTGTCTTATCTAAGAGAGAGCAAAATTAACAGGAGCCTGAAGAAACCTCCATAATAAGGAGCTCCATAATTGATACTCTCCACCAAATGTTATTATGATAATCAAACCGAGGTTGTTGAGGTAGTGAGAGAGAAAGCAGGCACAAGAAAATGTAAATGTATACAAAAGTTGAATCGGAAAGCCTGAAGGTAGGAGGCCATGCGGAAGTAAATGGAATGGATTCATCTAGGTCAGCGTTGGATCTTGTGACAAGATATTGAACATTTCGTTTCAATAACAGACGAGGAATTTCTTGAACATGTCACTAATGACAGTTTCCCATGAATGACTCTGCTACATAGCCTTATGCAGGATATGCTGGTTACAGAATCTCACCACGGAGGTCAACTGTATAAAGGTAAGGGACACCCATAAATTCATCGAGTAATTTTGTAGACCTGCGAGGCATTCAGAAGTCTAGCCCCGACATGTTTTTGTCGAGCACATCTATCAAGGTAAGATGAATAAGACCGAGAGGGGAAATTAATTAATTCGTTGCTCAGTGCGACGCGATTGTCACCTGTGGGCCCCGCATTCAAGGGACAGGAGCAACGGAAGTTCGTTAAGAGAACAAGGCTGAATCTTGCATGCAGAGGCACGTCCACTGCTTGTGTCATTCATCCGTCTGCACCAGACACAAATACTTTCCCATCACTAATTATTACAAAGGTGTAGGATAATCTCTCCATGCAGATGACTTGAATAAAATTTATGCCCTACGTAATACATAAATCACGTCTGCTGGAGCAGTTAAAACAGTCAACACGTAGATCTACTTGCCTTTTAAAATATGGGGAGTGTTAATACATAAGAGAATAAATATTCTGGTTTAGTTTACATAATAAGAAAAGCTGTACAGAGGTGATAAAATTAAATTTAAATTGTGACAACCTGTTGCATTTGTCACACTATATATTTTAGTGTGTACAGCAACGACAGCGAGACAACAGATATATCAGAGCCGTTTCTAGGCAACGGCTCGGTAAACACTTTCCCGCAGCAACAGACAAGAACGCAACAATGGTACAGCAACAGAGGAACAGTGTTTTTTGTGTAGTCCTTGCCGAGGGGTTATAAGTGAGACGAGGTTTAGATCCTAGTCAGCTGATACGCGGTGAAGTGAAGATTAAGAGGTTGATGTTAAAAGCGGCGAGTTAGTTGCAAGATGGTTCAGTTGAGAGTCAAGACTTGATGTGTGATATTTGGAGTGTGGAATTCCGTGAGAGTGTTACGGTTTCTACGTTAAAATCCGTTGCCGGGAAACGGCTAGTGGAGACTGTAATAGAATGAGGACACTAGTCTGTGCGTGTCGGTGATCTGTAAAGTGTAGATACGAGTGGTGAGTGTATAAGTGGTCAATAAATGCAGTATCCAATCCAAAACCCCACCGAGAGTCACTCTTAACATGTGAAAATAGAGTTTTCTATTTGCTAGTGGTTATTTCACAACGCTTTCAGTATCACATGTTACATAGCGTCGAATGGTGGATGATAAATGAACGATTTTGGGGATGGATTTCGAATGAAGCGATCATAGCCAGTTGAGGTACTATGAGCACTCACTTCCATCTAGTTCCGAGGTCAAGAATGTTGGAGCTATACCTCCACTCCCCAGTGTCTTCAGGGAATAGTGCTTAATTAATTAAGCACAGGAATAACTTTGTATTTTTACCTTTTATCCCTGTATTAGCCTGGAGAAACTGAAGAAAACCACAAAATACCTTCGTCAGGATTGTTCGGTGGATCGGCCAAGATTGGAAGAGACAACCTCCCGAATACGCCTACAGTCTTGTTCCTACAACAAGCTGTTGGAAAATATATTTTATAAAGAACATTTATATAACATACTTTACGATTAGGCCTGTTGTCTTCTAAAGGTTCCTCTGAAATACTGGCCTACATTTCCTAGACTACTCGTGCGATATCCTAGAATATAGGAATTTTCATATGCACCGCCAAGAGATCGTGAAGTCCCATGCCAAATGAAGTGGCTGAGGTTAGCATACCTTGACGGCCATTCGTGGTGACGCTTCTTGAACACCTAAAGAAGCATCACTTCCTCAAGGAAAATCCCGTTAGCTTCTCAATTTGTTTGATTCTGGTACGTGAAACAATGGCAAAATTATCTGTCTTTAGTATTTTAATACCTTAAAATATGAATATACTTGCAAGTTATTAGCAATCCATTCGGATAGCTTTGATGGACAAGTTTTAAATTGAATACTAATTCTGATTAACAAGATAGCAAATATTCTTATTAAATGCTGTTCCTTCTGCATCCATTTAATTGCTAGGTTACTGTGAATTGTTGCGGGCATTTTCATCGAAGTTAAGAACTTATGGGTCCAAAAGTTTATTCCAGTTTCTCTATCTTTCCAGTCACAGACTTTAAGGAAAATGGAATGCAGTTCTTGTTTCTATGTGCGGATCGCATAGGATTTTTCTGGATCTCTCTGAATAGAGTGCAAATCGCGGTCACCCCAGGCAGGCAGACACCCTCCTCATGTAGGAGAGAGCTGGCACGGGCCACCTGTGCGGGGGTGTCGCCTCCGCCGTGCCTTATCGAGGGCCCCAGGCCACGCGCCTGTCCCATATGCTGCGGGAGCACAATGCGGCTCTTCTTACCTTCTGTTCAAATAAATCGATTGCCACTGAATGGTGCATTTTTCCTTTCAAACTATCCCATTCATGGAGGTTGGAAAGGAGGGGACTTACGGGTTTGTTACTTCGGAAAAGAAGCTTCGCGAAATATTCACGTGGACAGTGCTGTGCTCTACCGAGATTTTAAATAACTACCTGCCTGCCATCCTACCTAATTACCTGTCCACTCATCCACCATCCCATTTGTCCGTCCGTCCGTCTGTCCCTGCATCTAGCCATTTATTTATCTTTCATTCGATGTATCGTCCGACTATCTGCTTAGCTATCACATAATCCAGTGTATTTAAAATGTTTGTGTAAAATCTATTTTAATAATATATGTAGAGAGTGCATGGGTGTGATATTTGGCTTCTGACATTACGGGAAGAATACAGACTGAATGCATTTGAGAACATGGTGCTGAGGAGAATATTTGAACTGGAAAGGGTTGAAATATTAAGAGGCTGGAGAAAATGGAATAATGAGAAATTTCATGACGTGTGCTCTTCGCCAAATATAATTTCATTGATCAAGTCAAGGAAGATGAGATGGGAATGTCATGCAGCACGCATGGGAGAAGATGAAAGCCTACAGGCTTTTGGTGGAAAGCCAGAAGGAAAGAGATCAGTAGGAGGACTTAGACATAGATGGTAGTATAATAATAAAATGTATCTTAGAGAGATGAAATGGGGTGGTATGGAGTACATTAGTCTGGTCCAGTATAGGGACCAGACTAAGGGTTCTTGTGAATAGGGTTCCATAAAATTTTGGGACATTTTTGAACAGCTGAGCAACTGGTAGCTTCTCAAGGACAACTCAGTTTGATGGAGTTATTGGATTGGTTGGTTGGTTACGTAGTTGGTTAGTTAGATGGTATTATGAGTGCAATTCTAGCCTCCGTATTCCTTCTATAATTCTTGCCATTCATAATATAACCAATTATCACAATCCAAACAATTCCAAGTGACCAGTCTGTTGTGATGTCATCCATTCTCCCTTTACTTGATATGGTCTTATACAAGCTGAATACGTGTGGACCCAAGTTTGAATAAGCTTGCAAATACATATTAACTCTATTGTCATTGCCGGAGTTTTAGGAACACGCGATTCACACAAAAGTAGATTCTAAAGGGTCCTGACGACGGTGGACAATACTCGGAGTTAGTGAGTTTTCGGACTTCGTCTATCGTCCTGTATTCTAGATACTAGAAAACATGTCGTTTCGGAAACTGGATCTGAGCAAATTTCAGTACTGTTTCTAAGGGCTCCCCCTTCATCTGAAGACAGAAATAAATCCAGTTTCCGAAATTACGTTTTTTTCTAGTTTGTAGAATACAGGACGAAGGACTAAGTCGGAAAATTAAGTAATTCTGAATATATTTACAGCTTGAAATTTCAGGCTAAAAGAACCCTCATTAAATAATAATGTTACTCTGCCTGAGGAATGTGTAAGCTCTCTTGTTTAAGATAATGCATTAAAACAGTGTCTGGGTGTGAAGCGGGATCATTAGAGCAGAAAGTGCGAACATCGGTTCATATTCTGTTATTCCCAAGCCTCATATATTCTCCCACAGAGTTTTGTCTTACCTCCTAATTTATTTTATCTTCCCAAAGAGTGTACTCGTATAATCAAACTTTTGTCTTACCTCCTAATTTATTTTATCTTCCCAAAGAGTGTACTCGTATAATCAAACTTATTTGTCTGCTTGCGCATGTTCTCACTGTCTCTTCGCTTGCGGATTTTATTATTCCTTCTACCCTGAAGATGGAGGCGATACGTTCCTCCGAAACGTCGATTAACACCACATCTACACGGTGCCACATCCCAAAAGACTGCTTTCTTCCAACTTATTTATACTTTACATTGCAGTTATTTTCTGTCTGTTGTTACAGACAACTCACTCAACTTATTTTTTTGATCTTTTTTAACGATGCATGACAGAAATTAAATTATTTGAAGGCACCACAAGATATATTTTGAGGCATGAAAGGTCAAATGCGTTCTGTGCGCTCAAGTAAACCGTTGAGATGAAAATAAACCGCATTAAATATCACATCCGGGGTCATGATCTACAGAACAAAATAACACAACAACTGTGGGGGGCACAAAGGCATAAATTGGCACCTGGCCGCTAGTGCAACTCCCAGTTGGACGGGTCTGTACCCCTTTCTTATTGTTATCAGGTCAAGGATGGTCGAACTGTGTATCTTAGGCCTATTACAAAATCTGATTTGGACATCTGCAATTTTAGTAACTATGTACAAACTAAATTTCCGTGTATGGTTTATTGCATCTTGTTTAGTGCCAAAGGTAAAAAGGTAAAGCTATCCCTGTAACAGGTCGCGGAGGCCCATAAAGTTGTGAGACGTCGAGGTTCCCATATTGTCTAGACAATCGGTTCACAGATGGCGGTAAGACTGTCAGACTTATGCGCCGACAGCCCTTTACCCCCGAGGATGATTCCCGAGTCGACCCCAGGGCCGTAATGCGGCTTTCAGGATTAGGTAAATGGAAAAAATCCAGTGATCTCACAGGGAATCGTACCCTTGGCCATCTGCTTTGTAGCATAGTGCCTAACCAATTACGCTACCGCGTGCCCCACACGTTGTTTCCTATAAGTGTTGAAATTCTGTTTTCCTTGCTGAAGGCAGACCAAATCAACTTGCTGAGAAAAAGGTGAGTATTTGTGTCAGCGAGAAATGAAGTAAGAAGGAAAATGCTTAAGTTATATAATGATGTAATACTTCGCTTCGCATTAGGCCTATGAGATGGTTAAAACTGATACAATGGTTAGAGCAAATCGTACAATTATTGGAAGTAATTTTAGTTTTAGTTTCAGTTCAGTTTTAATTAACTCATTTTAATGTTGAAATACTATAGGAATTGGAATATCTAAGTGCAGAATTTAAAATACTATTAAAATTGATCTTCAGAAATAGGTTTTTGGTTCGTGAACTGTATATAAAGCTAGGAGTAATATTCAGCAAAGAGATTATGTGAAAACAATCATAAACCTGTCAGTATCTCAGATTACACAGCGTCGAGTGGTTGGATGATGCAGAGGATCTGTAAGGAATCGGCCGTGGCCTGAGCTAGGAACTAACTCGGCAACTCTCTGGAGATACTGAGGAAAATTATGAGAACCTCGGTAAAGGTGGCCGGTGTTCAGATCGACATTCGAAATGGGCACCTCCCAAATAAAGTCTAGAGGCTTACTGATATGTCAGTGTGCTCCATGGAACCAACTACAGGAATAAGTGTCCGAGGAAAAGACTTGTGAATGCTTACTATCGATTTGCAAGGACAACAAATGCACTGCTTCAATACTCCGACAGGAGGACCTCCCTCATAACCACCTTGACTGCGAGAACACACTTACATTCACCCTCGTGTCTTGCTGCAACGTGCATGAAGTTTTACCCTTTTCAGAGAACGCAGATCAGCGTTTCCGATACGCGTCAATCCTAATGTCGACCCTGATGGCAGATACGCTTTTGGCTACCCTGGTCTGTAGTTCTTAGGCTGAAAATGCCACTCTCGACAATATGACGAATGTATTTAGTGTGTCTACTGTACACAGTCATACTTTACAACGGTAGGTACTTATCACAAGTAAGACGAGGCGATAAGAGCATTTTTATTTTGTCCTCGAATTATGAAATTTTCGGATGCGTTCCACGGATATGGATTATGGGAGATAGGGTCAGAATTACTGTTAGAGTTAAATCACTTGATATTAAGCACAGGAACAAGGACATTAAAATTCCGAAGACTAATTAAACGTTACTCGACTCGAGGTGTTACCTTTTGTAATCAGAATTATATTCAGGAATAAATTAAAAGCAGATCAAACTAAAAGATTCCTTGATATCAGACCATAAATTCTTTCTTTTCCTATATCCTTCCCCCAAAACGCAAAAGTTAAACTAATATATTGTGACGTGTTGCGCTATGGATGACGCCCCTCCCTCCCCACCATATGTGCATATGTGCATGGGATACATGAGGTAGCGTAGTTAGTTGGGACACTACGCTAGAAGCCAAATGTCGCGGGTTTGATTCCCGATGAGGCCATTTGATTTTTCAATTGACCTAATCTTTCCATACGCGCTATGGCCCTGGGGTAGAGTCAGCATCTAACAGAAATGAGTACCAGGAATCTTCCTGGGGGTAAAGAGCGGCCGACGCGTAAGGCTGACAACCCTACATCCTTCGGTAAGCTGATTGTCTACAAAATGTGGAGCCCTGAAATCTCACAACCCTGTGGGACTCCACGGCCTGTTACAAGGATAGCATCACTTTTTTTACCTCTTTATCATATGTGTATGAAACTAGATCTCTCACATTGAGAACGTCTGAGAACTGAGTTTCTAGCGCCATGCCAGGACAAAAATGGGAGGAAATAACGAAAGCCTAGAAAAAATTTTCATAATTTGTAATATTAAAAACATTTGAAAAATAAGATCAAGGAGTAAGGGATGAAGGGGGAATGTAGTATACATGACATAAATTAGGAATTGATTCAATTTAGCCAGAAAACCTTCTGGGTTCATTGAGAAAACGAGCAATTGATAGGAGGATAACATTAAAATGGATCGTAAAGAGACAGGGGTTTGAGTGGATCAGTATAGGGAGCAGAGGCTGTCTCTTATATACACAGTAACAAAACTAATGCTTTCCATTTAGATTCGTGTAATTTTTCGACTAGTTGGGTCACTATTCCCTTCGCAAGGACAATTCAGCATCACAAAAGGCGCAAGGGAGTGAATGAGTTGGTCGGTTGGCTATCTACGTAGACTTCATCACTAAACGAATAGTCCTAATTGTGGAAAAATAGCCAATTTTATCACTTTAAACCGAATTTATTTCAAATCTGGGCCCGAATATTTAATTCGGTTCTATCTTATTCGAAATAGCATCTCTCTCTCTCTCTCTCTCTCTCTGCTTTCTGTTGCTTCCACTTTGGAGCGTAGAGCTTCCGTGAAACGCTTTGTTTCAGTTCAGTTTCTTAACCCTAAGACAGTCCATAGGACTACTTGGAGGGGGGATCAGCCTATAGCAAGGCTGCTACTTACACAAACACAGAATAAACGCAGATATATATATCTTGAGTGGGATTCGAACTTACGATCCCAGTGTTCCAGCGAGGGAAGACAGTTCATGCCTTAGACCGTGCGGCCACTGTGATCGACTATCATAACATCAGACAAACGTAAATAATCTGGAGACCATGAAGAAAGCAGTCTTCTGGGATTTGGCACCGTGTATATGTGGTGTTAACCGACGTTCATCCGAAACGTCGGTTAACACCACATATACACGGTGCCAAATCCCAGAAGACTGCTTTCTTCATAGTCACCGCCGTGAAGGCCTCAAATCTTACACAATGTGGAGACCATCACATACAACAAAACATAATATAACTAATCTATACACAAATACAGTAACACAAGGCAAAGAACTGGGTAGGTTGTGTTGCTGCATTGCTCTAAACTTGTATTTGGTAATGCCCGTTTAAAAATAAGGACGTTCTGTTCTTTGTCCTATTTGAGGATTAATGTACTTCCATTCGATATCTTCTGCAAAATGGCCGCATAGGAGACATAAACTCAAACATGTCTTAGCTTTCTATTTCCAAATCCTTACTTAATTGCAAATTCATAATTATTTCTATCGAATTCGATTCAAACAATCCGTTTGAAATAGCTCCGTTCAATGATCAACAAAGTGACGTAATATTGAGATACGTGTGAATTTAAATGTCTTAAAATATATGACCGTCGTACACGCATAGTACTTATTAAACTAATAGAAACGCCACGACATTTGCAGATATCACTAGCGTCATCACCCGCTGTGGCTTTGTGACATATGGCACAAGACTATGTGGCATTACTTGCTAGAATACGAAAAGAGGTTTCCTTTCCAGCACCTTACAACAAATATGAAAGTATAAATCTGCTATAACTTTAGACGATTTGCTACGTGGCAGTTTATGGTTTCAATGATTTTTGTCCAGACTGCAGAAGCAACTCAGTGCAAGAATAAACTGTTCTCTTCTTGCGAAGACCTGGCGGGGTCTTGGACAGGTGCAACGCAACATCTAAAGAAAGTTTAGTCATGCAGGAAAAATGATGAAAGTGCACACAGAGGGCGCCTTTTCTATTGCAGAACAAGGAAAAAGGAGCATGTGCTTGGGCGATTGTTCCCAATCCACAGACGGGCCGTTGCCCATGAAAGCAAAGAGAATGTTCAGCTCCGAGGCTTCCCAAGGAGATCTGGGGCTGCAGACAATGGGAGACCGGAGGGTGCAAGCCTCAAGCAACTCCCAAATACTGAGATGCATCAGGTACATCGCCTCGCGCACGGAGCTCCCAGTCAAACTTGTTTCTAATTCTGAATGGCCACAACTAAATTCTGCAGCAGGTTGCAGCTGATGAAAGGGACTTCAGGAGTCTGTGCATGAGAAACTGGTTAAATATTACAGTTACGAGTAACGTCAAAGTCATTTAAAACAGACAACATTCTTAGACAAGAATATTCGGGAGATTTTCTGTCCTTTCTTCAGGATAACCTCTGCAAGAATAGAATGAATTCCCTGATCCTAAACTCTCTAAATCAATATTTTCAAAACTCGTGGTCCAAAGACCATGAGTGGTCCGCGAAAACAATTTCAGTTGTCATGCTACCTCTTCAAGGTCACGGCCAAGGTCTTTTATTTATGTACAAATAAATACGTGCCATCTATAGCATTATCCACGTATCATTTCCATCTTAAAACTCACGAGGGTGTAATTGCTAAATTAATTTCTTTTCCTTTCATTCAAAATTCTTCTAACATTTCATTTAATATTCGATCTGGCCACAAAGAAATTCCATGCAGCAAGTTGCCGCACGGCCACAGTAGCTGAGCGGTGTAAGGCATGTACTGTCTTCTCGCGCTCGGAAGCCGGGGTCGTGGGTTTGAATCCCCCTAAAAGCATGGATGTTTGGTGTGTGTATGCGTTTATTCTGTGTTCGTGTTGTCCTGTGTTTAGGTAGCGGCCTTACGACGAGCTGATCACTCGTCCAAGGAGTCCTACCGTCTGTAAAAATGATCAGTGAAACTAAGAAATCGGCCCTGTGGTCCAAAGAGCAAGAGGAAGAAACAGTGGGCCTTAGTCCAGGACTGTTTGGGAAGCCCTGCTCTAGATGTAGCTGGTTCTTCCATCTTTTCTTCTGGAGTCCAGAATGTCCGCTGAATTCATTCTGGTTATACAGGCCTACATCCTGAGGGCGTTTCGTGTAACAAGTAGACTGCCCTCCACAGGGTGAGAGTTGGTACCTTACTATCTCAGGACTTGCAATCTATAGTATCGATCATTGTAGTCTATAGCAGCGATGGCCAACTGGCGGCCCGCGACTTGATTTACTCCGGCCCCCCGCCAAATCTCAGGTTTATTTTCAAAATCTTAACTTCACAGCTGTATTGGCATAGAATTCAGTTTTTAATAGGACGTTTCATTAGCTTACAGCATTTTGCAATTGACTGTATACGTTCTTACCGAGTTGGCCAGTTCAAACTGTTTTCTAATAACTGTGTACATGTCATGGAAATTCCAAGTCCCCCAACCCTACTTCTGTAGGGAGATGACACTGAAGGGAAGACCGTAGTGCTGAAGCATTAATGACACCTTCAAAATAGTAACCATTCCCAGCTTGCTCGCAGGGATGGGATGTTTACCGTTTCTCTCGGCATCCCGGCCTTTGTTAAGTGCCAGTTTTAGCAGAAATGTCTCCCACTTAGTGCGATTTTAGAAAGTGAAGTGTGATTACGGACTGTGAGTGTAGAACTGTTTTTCAATTAAAATTGTGTTTGAAGTTAATGTAAGTGGTACAGCATGTCAAATAGTAAATTGAGAAAAGTTGACAGTGAAAATAGGGCGTTCAAATCTGAGTGGGAACATGACTATTTTTTATATTAAATGAAGACCACAAGCCACAGTGTTTAGTATGTTTTCAAGTGCTAGCAGTTTTAAAGGGGTACAAACTAAAGAGGCATTACATGACAAATCATAAAATCGGAAACACTCTTGTGAATCAAGGAAAGTAGTCTGCGATCAGTTAAAGAGAAAACTTTTCCAGCAGAAATCTCTTTTTACCAATGAAACAAAACAACAAGAAGAAGCTTTGCTGGCTTCTTATTTAGTGACATATGAATGAATGAAAGCTAAAAAAAAGCGTTAAGTGATAGTGAATTAATTAAGAACTGTGCGATAAAGTTGGCAGAAGCTTTCAATGAAAATAAGGTAGGAAACAAATTTCCAACAGTGCCCTTTCAAAACAGACTGTTACTAGGAGGCTGGAAGATATTAGCAACCAGATATCTAATAATGTGAAAGACATTATCGCTAATTGTTCCTATTTCTCAATTGCTCTCGACGAAAGCATAGATGTTTCGGATACGAATCAGTTACTGATATTTGTTCGTGCAACTAAGGAAGCTTTTACAATTTTCGAAGAGTTGTTACAAGTGTGCTCTTGACACAGCACAACTAGAGGTGTCGATATTTTTAACGCTGTTAAGAGTGCAGTGGAGGAATTCGGTCGTTTTGAAAAATTGTCCTCCCTGGTAACAGATGGCGCTAAATCAATGACAGGGACAATAAGCGGTTTTGTTGGATTTTTAAGACAGAATCAAATTACTGTACCTACCGTGCATTGTATTATACATCAGGAGGCTCTATGTGCCAAATCAATTAAACTGTGTACCACTATGGCTACTGTCACAAAAATTACTAATTTCATCAGAGGAGGAAATCGATCATTTACTCACAGAAAATTTCTGCCCCTCTTGGAAGAAATGGATTCTGCTTACGGGGACCTGCTTCTGCACACTGAAGTAAGATGGTTAAGCCGTGGGAAATGTCTGGTACGGTTCTTTGAACTCCGTCATGAAATAGCAACAATCCTAAGAGAAGAGGTTACGAATTCTGCTAAACTGCAGAGTGATCTCGAAGACGTCGAAATCTTGAGAAACTTGGCCTTTCTCACCGATATCACTCAACACTTGAATGTCCTGAATCTGCAATTGCAAGGCAAGAAGCAGACAATATGTCAGATGGTTGGCTTTGTTGACAGTTTCCGTAAAAAGCTACATTTATTTAAGTCTGCATTGGACAAAAATAATGTTCTACATTTCCCTTGCTGTCGGAAACTCTCAGAAGAAGAAGGCTTGGAGTTTAGGGACTACACTGAAATTATTGAAGATTTGTCTTCAGAGTTCGACCGACGATTTAACGATTTTGAAAGCTTTCGACCTGATATTTCTTTATTCAGTAATCCTATACATTGTGATATAGAATCTCAGCCAGGTCATCTGCAATTAGAGCTTTGTGAACTTCAATGTGACCCATCCTTAAACACATCTCAGGTTACTGGAATTGACTTTTGGAAACTGCTTTCACCAGAACGTTACCCACTGTTACGAAATTGGGCTCTCAAACTTTGCTCTGTTTTTGCAAGTACTTACATATGCGAAACAGCGTTTTCATCACTGAAGCATGTAAAGTCTAATAAAAGCAACAGACTATCAGATATCGTGTTATCACATATTCTTCGAGTGGCAACGTCACGATTAGGAGTGGATTTTATATCATTGGTTTCCAGTTTTATGAAACCACAGTGCTTTCATTAAAACAGTGTGTATATGAGGATTTAGGTATAATCATTAGACCATAAAACTATGATTGAAAGTCTTTTGTCCTCATCCCTGCTGAAAGAGGAATTTGTGCTCTTTTATGGTAAGTAGTTGCAAATTTCAAGGCATTTTATTTTTTTTCTTAAATTATAATTGCATTTTCCCCCGGCATATATAAAACTAAACATAAGGCATGATCTGGCCAGTGTTTCTTTAAAAAAAATGCTCTGGGGGTAGGAGTGATAGAAGGCAATAAAATCGATTGGTGAAATTTTCAATATCGGCTTAATATTATTGGTGCAACGTAAAATTTAAATACATAGGTTTAAATGCACTTGTTTTTACACGGGTTGTGACTGATTCAGTTTGGGGGGCAATACTCCCCGACCACTCGTCTGAAAGAAACACTGTATCTGGCCCCTGATGGTGTTCTATAAACTAAATTTGGCCCTCGAGATGTATTAGGTTGGCCAACGCTGGTCTATAGTATCACCCTTCGCTCATAGCTGTCTGGCTCGAAACGGCATTGGCCGACATTCACGCGTGCGCCAGTTGTGTTGCCAGTTGCATATCGTACTTGGGAATTCTCTTCCTATGCCACCATATTCTTGGTTGTTCTCTGCTGTGTGCTCTGTCCGTCTGCGTCTGCGTGTGTCGCCGTCTGAAGACCAATGAAAGAGCACTACATTCTTCCGCCAGCGAAAGCGGCACCAGTCAAAGCAAAATTCCTCAAAGACACTAAGGACTTGAAGGCACTGGTGCTCCTGCAAGGAACTACTCTACCGGAAGACTGGATTCATCGAGATACCCAACAGCCTCTATCATACAAAAAAAAAATATGCCTCTAATTTGGACATATTAAATCATTAAGAGCTAGGATCATATAAGTACCTGCATACCCCACCCCCTCTCTGCCTGATACTTATATATTTGCCAATAAAAGCTATTTGAACCAAATCAAATTCATCAATATCGTCTCTAAGATACATTTTAATATTAACGTATCATCTGCATTCTCCGAATACGTTCTATAAGCTTCTCTGTCCTAATTCGGAGTAGGTTTCTTGCAATCTGTTCTCCATGACCAAGACATCTTTAGTTTTTTTTGTGTGTGGTTTCATTCACGCCGCTGTCTGTAAGTAGACTGTATGGCGTGGAGAGAATTCCTTTATCCAGTTACTATAATATTCGGCTACTAAGAGACGCGTATTTTTTTCCTTGGCACTACAGCCCCAGTGGGCCTAGGCCTACCTCCATGAACTCCATTCACTTCGGTTTTTCTAGATCTTACATATAGGGCAGGGCTCCTTGTGCGAGTGATCAGCTCGTCGCAAGGCCTCTACCTGTAGACAAACACACAAAAACGCACACAAACATCCATGCCCTCGAACCCACGATCTCGGCTTCCGAGGGAGCGAAGACAGTGCATGCCTTAGACCGCTCGGCTACCGTGACCGGCAAGAGACGCGTATACATCTGTGAATTTCTTAATTTCCATTTATGCAGTTTTATTGCTAATCCAAATAGGCCTATCTCCGACAGACCTGTATCTTCAAACATTTGGATTTCTTATTCTTGCTCCAGAAAATGAGACTTTTTCTCAGAACCATGCAAAGGAACAAAAAAAAAAAAGGTATTTTCGCTTTCCAATTAATAATCTTCTGCGCAGGTGAAAGACGTTTAGACCTAAAATAAGCTAGCTCCTCTCAACCAGAAGAAGAATGATATAAATTTAGTCTTCTTTTAATTCATTAATAAATATTGTGTTGGTAATATCTGTTTAAGAAAGCAGGTAAAATTATAGATAAAGACAAAAAGGTAGCGCTTTCCCTGTAGTAGGCAGTGGAGGCCCATAGGGTTATGAGACATCGAGGCTCCCACATTTTCTAGACAGTCAGCTCACAGATCACGATGACGTCAGCCTTACGCGTCAGCCGCCATTTATGTCCCCAGGAAGATTCCTGGTACTCATTTCTGTTAGAGGCTGAGTCGACCTCAGGTCCATAGTGCGGCTGGAAGGGTTAGGTCAATTGAAAATATAATGACCTTATCGAGAATCGAATCCGTGGCCCTGGGGCTTGTAGCAAAGTGGCTCAACCAACTACTCTACCGTGTGCCCTTAGGTAAAACTATAGATATGGCCTACAAATATTCATATTTTTAGGCTGGAGACGGGTAGCAGGTGTTAAAATTATGCGTAAGTCATCGTTAAATTTATAGCAATTAGTCTACATGAGGAATGTGCAGAAGAACAAAGGTTGCATTCGGAAGAAATGCAATGCGGCCTCTCTAATCTCTGGACTCCGCTCGGGTCACGTCGCGTGCTTGTTCTACTTACAATGGCTTACCCAAGCCAATTGAAATAGCCCTTTCATCACGGTCATATTCAACTGCCAGCCATTGACAGGCGGCTGTCACATTGCATGACTCAGAGTGCTGGACTAACTTCTGCACTTCCTATTGCTGCTTGACAATGAACACGAATTCGCAACGATTGCAGTGCTCTTGACTATTAAGGCGCAGTACTTTGAAGTCGAGAACTGGCATTTCGATAGAAACATGATCGTGTATCTATTAACTAGCTCCATGTAGCAGGATGATTCTTGAGGTGATACCAATTGCTAACCTAGCCAAGAAACTCGCTATTAAGAGCCGAGATTTTGAAGAATGGGAAACCTTTCTCTGTAGACATACGGACCAGAATTGCATGCGCGAACTTGCAATAATTTATAAAGTCTAAAGAGGGTTAGCATCAAATTATATCTTCTTGAACTTCTTGAGCAGATCACAGAGTCCGCACGGTCTAAGGCATGAACTGTCTTCGCCCGCTCAAACACTGGGATCGTCGGTTGGAATCCCATTCGAGGCATGGATGTCTGTGTGAGTTTATTCTATGTTTGTCTTGTCTTGTCTGTAGGTAGGGGCCTTGCGACGGGCTGATCCCCCGTCCAAGGAGTTCTACCGAAAGTGATTAGATCAAGAAACTGAAAAATCCGCCAATGCCCAACAATAATGGCTGTAGAGACGTAGATAGGCAGGCAGGGAGGGAGGGAGGGAGGAAGGAGGTAGGGGGGTAGAACCTCTTGATGACATCGAAATGTTGAAATATCTCTGTGTTAAACACCACGGATGTGTGTGGCACAGTTTTAATAATTTTAACCGCGGTATGAAACGGGTATACAGAACCACACCTCAGCTACCGGGAGAAGAGCCCCTGATCTCCACTGCATAGAAAGCTGGGAGATCATCACGGAATCTTTGTGGACCTGATGTTTAGAAGACCAAATCTCTTGCTCTTAGGCCCACAGGGATGTGAAGTCTGACCATCCTGTTCGCTCTTCATTTCCTACTTCCTTAACCTCGCTTATTCACTCTTACTGAATTATTTTGAACTACAGGACTAACATAGGTCCGTGGCCGCGCCATAGCTCAAGCGGTTATTCGCTGGCTTCCCACAGCTGCGGGATCCCGGGTCTGCTCAAGTTGGATTTGTGGTGGACAAAGTGGCGTTGGGGCAGATTTTCTCCGAGTACATCGGTTTCCCCTGCCAATTATCATTCCACCTAATTCTCGATCATCATAATTACTCGTGGCAGTCTACAATAGGCCAATCACTGGCCGCCGTGCCGAGTGGACGCAGTTGGACTCCACCCACCCACTAAGCAAATTTGAATTTAAAAGAAAGCATAGGCCCGTTATTTCAACAACAGTTCGCGTACTTTTATCTTTAACGTCACCCAAGAGCGGTTTCTTTTCGCTCAGGCTGGGAGTTTCAACACTTCAGATATTCAAAGATCATAAACCACCCTGCAATTGAAAACCATGTGGTCGTAATATAACCACAAAATCTGAGTAGCTTTCTGATAACAGAAACCGACAAAACAGCAGAAGGTTTTCGAAGAACCGATAATCAATATTCGTCACACTGAACTGTGAGCTACAATAGTCAGACAAAAACTCAGTGGCCTGTAGTCCGCAAGCGAACTATACCGACCGAGCGACCGCTGCTTGTCGGCGAAGTTAGTGCCAACTTTTGCAGTTAAGCTCGATTTTCTAGACCGAATTCCTATTTACTTGAAATAGCTGCTCATTATCCTCACGAGTTGAGTGGACCCCGTTAAAGACCCACTACTTCTCAGAAAATCTGGTAGCGCCGGGAATCGAACCCGGGACCTCTAGATCTGTAGCCAGGAACTCTGACCACTAGACCATAACCTAAAAGTCTAATTAAAATGTTAGTAGCAATTCAAAATACGCTCAGGCCTATTTAAAATTTAAAAACGAATACTGTTCTGTTGTATAACAATCGAAGATGCGTCATAATTCCTTACACCAAAAACACTGAAATTCGAAACTATTTATGAGAATAATGCTTTCTTACCGAATAATTTAAGTTGCCAAAAATTATTGCTTGACGCAAGTCTATAACGGAAGAAGAGTGATCATAATCAGATTAGGAACCCGAGACTTTGCGGGGAAAGTAAAGGCGCTCGACAAACAATATTTCTTACTTCATAAATGCTGAAGGAAAATGTAAATATAATTAGTTATAAAAATAATACATTTCACAGCTATAGTAAAATGTAATGCTCACTACAATAATTTACGGACAAGTACGGTGGGCTACAGCCGGTCACTGTAGCCGAGTGGTCTAAGGCATGTGCTGTCTTCGCTCGCTCGGAAGCCGGGATCGTGGGTTCGACTCCTACATAAGACATGGATGTTTAGTATGCGTATGTATTTATTCTGTGTTTGTGTTGTCCTGTGTTTAGGTAGGAGCCTAGCGACGAGCTGATCATCCATCCAAGGAGTCCTACCGTCTGTAAAATGATTAAGAAACTGAGAAATCAGCCCTGTGCTCCAAAGTAGGTGCAAGAGGAGAGAAAAACAGTTGGCTACAGGTTACGAAACATAATCATATATTAACCATTATCAATTGATGTACTATTATTAGAGGACAAATTAATAAGCCGAAGAAAAATTATATAAAGCATTTAAGTGAGACGAAACTATAAAATAAAAATATATATAACTACAATAGCTACAAAATTTTCCTTCTCAATGCTAGACATTTAAGTGTATTCCAGGAACTCCTCCGTCATGAAGAAAATATTTTTCCCTTCAAAATCTTCCAGTTAGTGGAATCTGAGTTCTTAACTAAAGCGAAAGATCTTGTAATAAACATATTAAGTATATTGCAGTAACTTGCCGTGCAGGCGAGGTTTATTTTGGTATTCTGAGCTGCGGTAAGTTACCACAAAAACACGACATAAGACACGTTTTACAACGAGGTGGCCTCCGGACCCCATTCTACCACTAAGCAAACACTCAGCACTGGATGGCGCAACAAGAGCAGGAGCTCTGCATCAGCAGCAGGGGAAGGAGAAGTAATGTGGACCTGTTTTGCCTGCCTCACAGAGGAGTTGACCTGTATGGACCGGAACTGAATAGATCTACATCCGGTTATTCCAGAACTTCAGAGGAGGAAAGGAAAAAAAAGTCTGTATGGAGCCCTTTTACTGACATAATGTAGGGGCCAGATGGAGGCTTGACGACACCCCGCTTTGTACACACGTTTTCAACAAAAAACCAAAATTAAACCTGGACTTGTTGCTAGGTAGGCTATAGGATCTTATGTGATACCTTCAGTTCACAAATGTACACACACACACAAGAAGGGACCTCTCGGTGTCGAGTACGCAAGAATGGCAACATAGGATCTGCATCTTTATACACTCGATATGTGGCTACATATTCCTAACACCCCTGTAACATTCCCAAATATTATTCCAGCTTTCAAACATTTCGGAAACAACTCAGCAGATTCGTGGAGCTAATGTCGGTAAGTCGCATCTCCACTTTGAGGGTTCTCCATTTGAAATCTCTGTGTGGCACCGGCCTTTGGTGATTTTCGTCTTTCCCTGGAAGCGAATTGTTCAGTTACAGTTAGGGGTAACAGAAATTTACCTTCATTACTGCATCCGGACAGATTCTGTGTTTTTCTTAATTCGCTTAGTGGGGGGTGGAGTCCAACTGGATCCACTCGGCACGGCGGCCACTGATTGACTTATTGAAGCTTGCCCCAGGTGATTATGATGATGGAGAATTTGGTGGAATGAAGATTGGCAGGGGAAACTGAAGTACTCGGAGGAAACCCGCCCCAGCCCCACTTTGTCCACCACAAATCCCACTTGACCAGACACGGGATCGAACCCGGGCCGCCGCGGTGGGAAGCCAGCGACTAACCGCTTGAGCTATGGCGCGGCCAAGATTCTGTGGCTTACTAATTCTCCTATTTAATTGACATCAGAATTTTCTTTTTTCAGTAGCAAAGTTGCCAATAAGAACCAACCCCATCCAGTAAAGAGGTTAATAATGCATGGAATTGCATCCATATTCTCCCATAGATCGTCATGGCATGATTATTAATTATGAGCAGGGACAAAGTTGCATTTACCTGTATAAGTTAACATAAGTTAACAGCGATTCCGACGTTGAGGCAAGAACAGAAAGAAGCAAAAACCTTGTAAGCACCTTGTGTCCAGTGGGTATTGCATGGACTAATTTGGGGATGTTTTATCTGTAGGGAGGACCTATGACATGTAGTTAATATTCAATTGTTGGCTTACAGCTGTGGCCGTGTACGCATTCTGTAAATATTGGTATCAATAGAGCAGGACGGAATTTATGTCGTGACACGTGACATCTGCTGCGCAGCTTTTTCGGCTCGAAACTCGCCTTCCCTTCTCACCGTGACGGTTGCGTCATGTTGCACAACCTGATGAAAAAACTGGTGCCCCTCTCTTATTACGGCCATGGATTTTCGAGGCCGCTCAGAACTCCTGGGGATATGCAGCGCTACGATCTATTTAGAATACCTTTTTTTTTATGATTGGTACCCATTTCCCCATTTCTTCATCGTTAGCTTCCACATCCACGGCGTCCGCTTTTCTTCATAGTTCTGCCTGGCTTTGTATTGCTAAAACGGCATAACTAACTTGTAAATACTACGACAAAACATAACCTACAGACTTCAACTGAGTGTTAAAATTGCAAACATACGCCTAATTCCAGGTTAGCGACAACTCTGGTATATATATTATCCACTGTAATTGTCTGTGTGAAAGGATTAATTGATCTTGTTCTTGAAATCAAGATATTGGTTAAGATAAGTTATTTAACTAATTCCATTGAACAGAGTAGAGCCTGCGAATCATACAGTCGCCCAGGTAATCAATAATTTCCCCTCGTTCTTCAAACACGAAGGTTCAGTACCATACAAACAAAATCCCGCAACTGCATCCTATTTATTTAAAAACCTAAATTTTCAAAGTGGTTTCTTCCCTTCAGATTTTTCAGCTAGAATTTTCCTATAGGTCTCATGCCCTGACATATCTTCTACCTATACTTGACCTCTCGAATGTTTAGCAAGATGTGCTAATTTGCCCATGGCCTTTCGCTCTAACCAAGATACTATTTTTGTATCGCTAGTGCGGTGGGACTAAGTCCCTTTTACTGCGGCCACTTCTGGCCTATTGTACCAGCCCCAGATGATAGGTGAGGGTGATTGTGGAGCAATTGGTGGAATGAAGATTGGCAGGGGAAACCGGAGTACTCGGAGAAAACCCGCTCCAGCGCCACTTTGTCCACCACAAATCCCACTTGACCAGACCCGGGATCGAACCCGGGCCGTCGCGGTGGGAAGCCAGCGACTAACCGCTTGAGCTATGGCGCGGCCATCAGATACTAAGGACAGGGTACATACACTCGGGTACCGATTTCACGTCCTCCCGTATCAGCACTGAGCGCCGTCCGCCAGTTATACCAGCGCTTCCCTGCTCGAAACAGCATTGGCCGACAGTCATGTGTTGGCCATGCGCCTTGTCACTTCTAGGACTGTGAGCACTCCTTTGCTTGATGTACTGGTAAGCGGTCTGACCGCTTAAAGCTTCCTAGTGGCCTCTTTAATTTTTACGGATGAAGTGATGACCCGACAGCAGTGCCTTCGTTGGTTACGTAAGGATAATGCTGGTAAGGGATCATACAATGTCGAATGATAAGCTTATTAATTAATGTGGAACAGTTGGTGGAATAAGAATTGGAAAGAGCAGACCGAATTTCTCGGTGAAAACCTGCCCCACTGACACTTCCTCTATCAGAAATCAAACATTAACTGAATAGGGAACGAACCCGGGTAATTAAGCTGCAGTGCACCGTTCTTCAGCCCGAATTGAGCTTTGTATGTCACGTGCAATAGGGGCTATAGTAGGTCCAGTTTCTTATGTTTCTACTAGAACTGTGGGGGCACGAGTTTGAGGCACCATAATACAAGCCAGAAGGTCGCGGGTTCGAGTCCCGATGAGGTGGATTGTTTCAATTTACTTAATCGTTCCAGCCGCACTATGGCCCTGGGTTCGACTCATCCTGTAACAGAAATGATCACCAAGAATCTTCCTGGGAGGTAAAGGGCGGCCTGCGCATAAGGCTGACAAACTTACCGCCATCTGTGAGCTGATTGTCTAGAGAAAATGTGGGAGCCTCGACGTCTCACAACCGTATGGGCCTTCACAGCCTGTTACAGGGATAGCTTTAGTAGAACTCTGGCCTGCCAAGGAATGATTATTAAAATCGGCCGTTGAATTTACACAGATGTTCGCACGGATGTTATGATCAATCCGTTGCTTTATATGAAAATTTCACTCTCAAGAACTGAATAGAAAGTGCAGGTTTATGCAGGGTGCGGTCAACTGCACTCCTGCATGCGGGCTACTATTCGAGAGGAGTCTGGGTACTTTGCATTTGGATATTAAAGAAAGGGGCACTTAACGCACAGTAACAATGTGGAGATATGTGCCCCCTTCAGTATGCTGACTGGTTCCTGTCCATTCTCCTCAAAAGGAAACACATTAATCGGCAGTTGCGAGTCAAAGCAACGTCAGTATATAATTAGTGCTTTAACAGACACAGAAAATCAAAGATTTTCAAATCATAAAGCATGAATTTGACCTAATCTATTGAGTTTTTTTACGCAAAGCCTACATATTTCAGACCAGACCCTGATTTAAGCCACATATCACTAAATTCACTCGGTATAGAGCTCCGGATGTCCTGATATATGGACTAGCTCTAAATGAGTAGATTTTTTCTGAAAAAATAAACAAAATCGTCTCCGAAACGTTTTAAATAAAAACAGGAAAATGGATAACATTCAGAAATATAATATTTGTAGATCATAAAGTGTTCTGATTATGGTGTATAACACTCGGGAGTACTGTCCGTTATTATAAAGAACATAAAAAACAACACAATGTTTCGGAAACTGAACCCGTTTCCATCATCAGGTGAGGATGTGAGAGATGCAAAGTCTGTTGGGTCCGTTAGAAAGAGCTTGCCAAAATCGTTGGGTCCTCAACTGAGAACAGAAACAGATGCAGTGTGCGAAACGCTGTGTTCTTCAGAATAACGGCTGATGGTCAAGTCCGGAGTATCGGTAATCCCAAGCAGTATATGCAGTTTAATGTACCCTGGCATACACATGTAGTCTACTCGCCCTACGATCCTCCTAACAACAACTGCCTTGTCTTGAAAATGGAATATTAATATTCTGACCTGTAATTACTCATTCTGAAGCCAGGGCCTACAGACAAAGCGATTACTCGGAAACGAATTACTAAACATTTAGGTGCCTGTTACAGATAAGCAGATATATCTTTGGGATACAGGATTCAGAGAGACTGCCAGTGCGGAAACAGACATTCTGCTGGCCTGTTTACAAGGCACGATGAAAGTGTGGAGCGAGTTAGCCCGGATGTCATGAGGAATCCGAAGAATCCACCTCTGTTCAAATGCAGAGTTACAGATGCCGAAACGTCTGTCACTCAGAATTCTTCGGAAGATCCTACGTCTAAAACTATACTAATTTCATGGTAGTCCAGCGACTTATAGCGAGTCATAATCAGTCTTTATCGTAGTTTGTGGCTCGCAAGTGGGCACAGATTTTGGAACATGATTCGTGTTGTCTTCACTTATAAGCCAAACTTTCATATGTTTGGAAGTGTCACTCAGCGTAAATTTATCATCTTGGGTAGCACTCCTCCCAGAGGACATTTACAACGTGAAAAAGTTACTTCTAAAGCGAACGTGTATTGTGTCGACACATGAGAGGGCCATCGGCCCGTTTTCTTCGATGAGGAGTGCATTACAAGTAATTCATTCCTAGATATGTTGTAAAAAATATGCGCTTGCGCAGCTCAACAACAACAACAACAATCTTATTCGTCAACTGGATGGAGAACAACTCAATTACCCAGGCCGATGGGTAGGAAGAGGAGTAAAATTTGCGTGGCCCCCTCGTTCTCCTGACCTTACTCCTTTGGACATTTTTCTCTGTGGCTACACGAAAGACCAGGTGTACAGCCAAAGAGAGAACAGGCTGGATGAACGCAAAGCACGGATCACCGCAGCAATTGCAAATGTTACAGCAAGTCTCGCTATAGGTGGGGAGTATGCAGGGTTAGAGTCGGCGCCTCGCACTTAAGAACTTTCCCGTTTGTGTGTAAACAGAACTACAACATTCTAAACAACTGTCTCATATACGTTTCTGTTCCTAAGCTACATGTGCCCGAAAACCCGGCATTATTTTTGGTAGGGCCTGTATTACTGCTGCAGTAAATTCTTTTAGTTGTGTTGTAGCTTGCGGGTCTCTTAATGTGAATTAAATTGCCTGAGGCCGTCCAGAACTATAAGAAATATTTTAAATGCGATTTAGTAATTAAAAATATAATTACTAACGACCCTTAATCATGTCTAAGCAGTGCTGGTACTGTTTCTATTAGTTTATAATGTATAGTTGGGTACCGCCTCCGTTGTCTAGTGATCAGAGTTCCTGGCTACAGATCCAGATATGCGGATTCGATTCCCGGCACTACCAGATTTTCTGAGAAGTAGTGCATCTGGAACGGGGCCCACTCAGCCTCGTGAGGATAACTGAGGAGATATTTCAAGGAAATAGTGGCTCCGGTCTAGAAAACCGAATTAACGGCAGTGGGGATTCGTTGCGCTGACCACGTGGCGCCCTCTATCCGCTAAAGTTGACACTAACTTCGTCGACAAGCGGCGGTCGCTCTGTCGGTGTAGTTCGCTTGCGGGCTAAAACCATGGAGTTATAATGTACAGCTGTAATCTAATTTAAACTTTTCTTATTAGTTTATATATTCCATAAATTGACTAGTAATATTTTCGGTGCCTCGACCCAGAGGGCTTCGCCATTGACGCTTTGGGAGACGCTGGTTAGTTGGATCGGAAGGCCTAACCGAGACTTACAGCGAACATTTTTCATAACCACCGAAACATTACGATTTAAGTTGGTGTATCCTGTCTATAATAGTCAACCAAATAACTAAATTCATTTCCGCTGGCCCGTTATGCCCTTTTACAAGGAAACACGCCGAGTATCCTATCAGTTGCACCAGAACGGTTCCCTATAGTTCACACACGGTATAAAATCCACACCTGTTCACATTTCCCCCCATACGTCGAACCTGAGCCCTCCCCTAGAACAGCACTGCGGCACCCTACTGGGCAACAACCGACTTCATCCATATCGGATTGGCTCCAAAGTTTTATGCGTACTCACTTGTGATTGGCTGACGAGCACGTGCTGGTCTGGGTTCCACCTGATGCTGGATACAGCTGCTGGTTCTCTGCTCGGTGGTGGGGACAGAGCCGAGAGATACTACTTGGAGAGGCTCCCTTCAGCTACCGCGCTCAGAGAGAACCTAGAAGCAGACAGAGTTGGATGTGACGGTAAATGCTATTGTGATCCCTACTTTACGATTGTTTAATGTGTCAGGCGTTCGAGCGCCGACCCCGATGTGGCGGAGACGGTGCTACGGCAGTTCATTCTAATGACAGTACAAATTAGTGGCTCTCAAGTATTATAAGTGGACCATTTTCGGAATTCGTGGTAGAGGGTTTTGGATAATTGATATCCCTCGTGTGATTTGTGTGTGAGTGAAACAGTGTAATCATGCCACGGTCTTTTCTGATTAAGAAGAACAATTATAGCAACTGCCCTCTGAAAAAGAGGCCTGTCCCTCTCTACAAGGAGCCACAGGAAGAGGAAGGGAAAGGTAAGGAAACGACTACAAGTGCGATCTTGCAATGGTATCTGCGTGTCATAGAAATTCCTGGGATTGTGAGCAGGAGTTAGATGTGTCTGTCTGAGGCAATAGCATATCCTGATATGGTACTTCCAAGTTCTTATAAATTGTCGTGCTCTTTATCGTGACTTTTAGATAACACTGTACTGTTACATTTCGTATTCGAGTTTTCTTTTTCAAATAGGTTGATTATTGTTGTGCTCGTTTGGCGAACTATAGACCTATATTGCTTCCTGTGTAAGCCTGTCGCATTTATGTAATTATTTTTCTAACATATTTTTTTCCCCCTTACTAAGAGAAATTTATTAATTTGTACCCGTGTCACGACTGTGACACGTATCTTATTGTTACATACAGACACTTAAAATATTACACGCATCTTTTTCGCCTGTTTACAATTATTACAATCATTTTGTAAAGTATAGGCACGTATGTGTGTTATTATCATATTTCCATTAGAACTATCTGATTATTCTTTCGTAACAGAAAAAGATTTATTAACTCCTATGTTCCGTCATAGCTGTTGGGTGACATATTCTCTCACATTTAAAATTCCAAACTTTCCTCCCGCCTGCTGGCTACTGTTATGCTCGTTTCGAGCCAGATCTATATGCACCTTCTTCTTGCAATATGCTGCCATATTTTTGCGTTTAAATATCCTTCTCATAAGAGACGTTAATGAAAATTGTGCACGTACTACAAACGGTTGATGATAAAACAGCCGTTATTGTTATATTTCACAGGGCCCCGTTAATATGATGATATTAAGTATGAACAGTAGGGCCAACATTTGTAAAGTTACACAGACACTTCCTTCACTTTTACAATACGGTATTTTAATGGTGTCAAAGAAGACAGGGGTACAGAGTGGATGAATAGAATCCATGGAGAACCACGCAACATCTGTGACGCTAGCTGACAGTGTTCAGACGACTTGCAGTGGTGCCGATGTCTTCATTATGCATGCAGAACATGCGCAGTGGTTCCTTACGCCCTTCTTTAAGAATACGTTCAGAAATGGTCAATGCATTCTACTTGGCTGCTTTGAAAGTGTCTTGAATCACATACGGTGACTGCTTAGGATTACGTCTCGGAAACTTTCACCATCGAAATCATGATCGAATAGATAGGAACGATACATACGTGTTACCACAGTACAACTTCGTCCACCTGCTGCTTGTGTCATTTCAGAATTGTATGATCAGTTTACATAGGCTCAGTAAATAGCGTCGTGATATTCTTGTGGGATCGGGCACAGCTTAAGAATAATTCCTTTCTTACGCGATTGTAACTAACACAGTTAACACGCACAGATCCTGACCTCCAAATGTAAGCACACCAGAAGTGCTCACGTATCCGATATTAATAATGTACTTTTCAGGAACCTTTTCTAATTGTTCTAGTTTACAAAAATGACAAATACTGGACTATGCAAAGGTGTTTAATTAACCGTACTATTGTTAGATTCAGCTACGTACAACAAGAGATATATGTATATTAGTCCCAAAAAAGCAATAGGTTAGATATGAAGCAACGTACAGAACCGGATTTTGGTGTGCCTGAAGAGAGAAACAGACATTGCTGGCGCTCCAGACCTCAGTGCAGTTGAGACCCTCCCAAACCCCTGTAAATTTACAGTTATGTACAGTTATGCAAATTGTTTGTCCAGAATTCGCTAGCTTGATACGTCACGCTAAGAATGATAAAATGTAACAATTGAATATCGTTGTATGCAGTTAATTACGTCAAGTTATTTCTTTATGTAGATCACTTCACTGAATTGCAAAATTCAGGATTTGAACACAAGTTTATTAGGATTGAATCATGACTGTTCATTCATGGATTAACAAAAATACCTTGAATAGTTTTGCTAAAGCACAAGATTTGCTAATCAGATTTTATACTGTGAAGAATGTCGTCTTCTTGGATGTGGCACCATATAGATATTGTATGAACCGATGTTTCGGAGGAACGTATCACCTCCATCTTCAGGGTAGAAGGAAAAAAAATCCGCAAGCGAGGAACCAGCGTGAGCAGGTGGTTGCAGACTGCAGTCTACACGGCGCCACATCGCAGAAAACGGCATTCTTCATAGTTACCGCCGTGGTAACCTCAAATCTTACATACTGGGTGCCCCTGGAATCTCACGATGCTGTATGTACAATAGTAATAACCTGTGTCAAGGACTTTCTTACACTCCAAATAACAATAGACTTATAACGAATTTATTTTCACAACGATTCCACAATCAGACCGTCCCTGAACCACGCGTCACACGCCCTGCATGTACTACAGTGTCTAAGAATTTCAATGCCATTAGGGGCCTTTAGTACCGTCTGCTGTCATGTCCCGTATAGCAATAAGTGGACTAGTGGTCGGCTTACGTGCGTATCTCATATCTGTTCTGATCTTTAGTACGTGATTTAATGAAAGAGTTTCTTCTCCCTCGCGCCATTTGCTACGCAACTGCCTCTCTGAGTACAATTACGATTTAATGTGCCAATAATGTGTTATTAAACAAACCATAAAATAGAAGAACACGCTTATATTAAAAGGTCCTTGAACAGAGAATTAAATTGGTTTGGAAATCATTGGTTTAGGAGTTAAACTTCCCACAAAATAAAGGCTTCAGAAACTATTAATTACTGCAATTGGTGTCTTAACTTGAAGGCAGAATTGTGGAAAGTGGAAGGTTTGCAGATTGTAAATTATATTGTTTAGTTCTGTATAGAAAGAAGAAATTGCCTTATTTAGGCCGATATATGAGGTAACTGAGTGAGTTGTAAATCAAAATTGAATACCTCCGTAAAAAAAATAAAAAATAAAACGTGTCCTTTATTTCGTTGGTTACGCCCACAACGTGAAGGTATTTTCAGTTCAGATTGGAGGTCACAGCTGTGGACCAAGTTGGAACCGATAAAAGCAATGCGTCACATTAACACTCACACAATGGAATGCGACTGGACACTTTCGGTTTTAAGCTCAGAATTTTTCTGGATTGTTAGTTTACTCGCTATAGGAGACTCGGATTGATAATTTGTATACACTAACCGTTACAAGGCTTTGAAGATCTGACAACGTCTGAAGGCAATGAAATCTTCTTGGGTGATTAAGCGTCTCAGTTCGGAATGAATTTGTTAACGTTTTGGAGACTGTATCTTCCTCCATCATCATGGATTGATGAGTTCTGAAGATTCTATTACATCACATCTTTATTATCTTAATAGGTCAGTAGGTCTATTGGGAATGGAGCGTATGAATACAATTCCTACAGCAGATATGGCAGTAAGAAAGTAGTTCATCTGATCGTATTACTACGCTATAAATGCACTCTCATTTTCATATCGATCTCCTCGTTCAACATCGCATCGTCTTATCGGTGTCCTAACGCCGTTCCAATTTCATAGAAGAGTTTATTCTGTTTGAAATTCTGAAGATAATTTAGTTTCTGAGCCGGGTAAATTAAAAGCTAACTAGATCCGAAGAATTCTGTCTTCTGAGATATAACGCCATGTATTCCGTTGAAAGTCAACAATGTTTCGGCGGAACACAACGGCTCCATCTTCATGGTAGAATAATAAGCCAAGCAAGTAACAAGCAGGGCTCTCTAACTGCCTCATCATGGTTACTCTCTCGGCTTATCCTTTGGCCCTGAATATGTAGATGAGGTGTACCTCTGAAAAGTCAGTTGACTTCCAACAGACTACATGCGTTATGTCCCACACGATAGATCCATTTAATAACCACTGATGTGATAACCTTAAATCCTACACGTACTAACTAGATGAAATAGAACTCGGTCCATGTGAACATACAGAGCTCTCATTTGGAGCGGAGATACTCGTAGGGGCCTACAGACCCATTCTCTGACGAAGAGTGGAACAAATAGGCAACTGTGCGTGAACTATGTGACCTCTGAACGTACCCACTCACGCTGCAGGCATGCATGAAGGAGACAGACGAACAAAAATTTTAGAGTGTCTTTGAGAACTCAGAAAGTCCGTGAATATTTATTTATTGTAAATGGAATTCAAAATTTGAAACCGGACATCGTACCCCTCCTCCGGCAGACACATTTAAAATAAATTATATAAAATTTGAGGTTCTCACAGCGGTAGTTATGAGAAGTTCTATCATCTTGGATATAAAACCGTGTGGTCCTTCGACGTTACGGAAGGATGTGTCTCCTCCATCTTCACGGTCGAAGGATAAGCCGGGCAAGAAAAATGAAGATGCAGGCGACATGTTCCTCCGAAACGTTTGTTGATATTCGGAGCACTATACGATACGGTCTTCATCAGATAAAGTAGAACTTTTAGGCAAAAAAATTCAGGTTCACCATTTAAGTCACAATGGTAATTATATGTACCCCCTGATTTTACTTTTAAAATTCCCCACATTTTGCCCACAGAGTGTGTTTATGGGTTTCGTATATACAAAATAAACCGTGATTATTCCCTAAACAGCATTAACACATTAATCTCTGTAACGCGGCCTCATTGTGTTTCATGTGAGGTAGGAATTACATTTTCAAATATTATTTAAAATATGGTTGACACTAAAGATTTTCTGCAGAGATTCCATGACTCCAAAATCCCATTCTCGTTTTTCGATTTTTAAATCTTTCCAAAAAATTCTGGAAAACTACAGTCTGCAAACCTGAAAGAAAGAAAGAAAGAAAGAATTCACGAGACCAAACGGTAGACGGGAGAATAGTGTTAAAATCTTCAATAAATCGGGGGTATAAGTGTTTGTACTGGATTCAACTGGCTTGAATATGGGATCTTGTGAATAGGGTAATGATCCATCAGGTTCCAAAAGGGAGGTGGAGGCCTTGACCGGCTGAGCGACTATCGGTGGACTCTGAACTCTGCTTTATGGAATTAGCTTAACAGTGCAGTTTCATTTCTGTGTTCTAGATGTGCCCGATGATAATTCAGAGCCGGAGAACTTGAGCACGAAACCGGAAGACTTGAGCCTAACGGCGAGTCAGCACAACTATCCGCACAAGGCCATCACCCCGCCTCCGGGAGTGGCGCTCATCACGGCAAAGAGGACCCCTCTCTCTGAGCGCCCTGATGCCGTGACGTCAGGCACTACATCACTAAACCACGGAACTACCACATCACCCCATCACTCACACTACTTGGGGAAAACGTCAGGGGGACCTTTGGAGCCACTGAATCTGAACACCCCAGCTGAATCTCACCACCACCACCATCATCACTACGCTTCCTCGCCAACGTCATGGCACAGGGGTGTAGCTCCTCATTACCCACCGCCCTATCTGACGTTCAATTACCCATACCCCCCACCCGCAGAGATGTACAGCAGTCACCACCAATACGCACCCTCAATTTACCCGGTGTCACCGGCCCGGAGCAGTCCTTTGATGGGTCACACGCATCCTCACCACCACCAGGAGCAGCAGCTGTCCCCGTACGCTCCACGGGACTCCAGCAACTCACCACCCCACCACATGTTCACGTCATCCACTCTGAGAGCTCCCGTCTCTGTTGTGGCTTCTCTACCCCAACGTCAGCACCAGGCAGCATCCGAACTGCCCAAACTCTACATGCCTTACCAAGCAACGGAACACTGCGGCCTCTCTCCAACCTCCTCAGTTGCATCCTCTTCTTCAAACACTGTTTTTCAATCGCTGTCGCCGCCCCCTGTCACTCCCGAAGACCTGTCGTCACCCGGAAGTGTCAGCAGCGGAAGCAGTAGCGCCGGGAGCACTGGAGCCGGTAAGAAGAGAAAGGAGGGTGTTGTGCCTCGTTACCAGTGTCCTGACTGCTCCAAATCATACTCGACATACTCAGGGCTATCCAAGCACCAGCAGTTTCACTGCGCAGCCACAGCCGGCTCGGAAACCAAGAAGTCCTTCAGCTGTAAGTACTGCGAGAAGGTGTACGTGTCACTGGGGGCGCTCAAGATGCACATCCGCACACACACGCTGCCGTGCAAGTGCAAGTTGTGCGGCAAGGCGTTCTCACGGCCCTGGCTGCTACAGGGACATATCCGAACGCACACGGGCGAGAAGCCTTTCTCTTGTCCACACTGCAACAGGGCGTTCGCCGATCGCTCAAATCTGAGAGCGCACCTGCAGACACACTCAGATGTCAAGAAGTACTCGTGCAGCACCTGCAGCAAGACGTTCTCGCGAATGTCACTGCTTACAAAACACGTGGATGGCGGCTGTCCAGGTACGAATACAGCCGCAGCGAGCGTCCCTCCATCGGCACTGAGCCCCAGCGCCCAAAGAGACAGTAGCAGTGGCGATGAAGCCAAGCCCACCTCTCCTGCTTTCTTTGTAAAGCATTTTCCTCCTTTTTTGTAATGTTTGTTGAATCTTCTGGTTAATGAGCCAAATCGTTATTCATGAAGGAACTAGTCCTTGTACTGTATACAAACCTTGATGACGTCATCTGATGGATATTGGCGTGGTTTCTAATTGATGGTGACGCCCAAAAAGGCAGAACCTTTACAAAGCGCTGCCAGGAACTCATATTATATCACGTATCAGTATTGTGAATCTGAAGTAAGCTATATGTTAAAAATGCACTGGTTTTAAATGTTAAAATTCTGTTATTTATAATGAACCAGTGTCTGTAATTGCAGAATTACGGGAGGGTGGGTTATTGGTGTGGAAGATTTATCCGGTTGCGAGCCACATGCTAGACAATGGGAGAATGATGTTAATACTGGTGTAACATTGTTCATCCGGAACAAGATTAATAGTTTGTATGGGTGGGCTGGGTCGATGTCAGTCATGTGTATATGTAAGCATAGAGGAACCACTCAACTACAAGTGCCTTGAATTGGGTTCCTATTGTACCCTAATAAGTAAGCGTTAAAAAGACTGATTATCACTGTATATTTCTACAGCAGAAGTAGAATTAAACAAAAGACAAGAAACTCCTTACATGTTTATGACCATTTTTAAAGTACAAAATAATGTTAAAGGGGCCTAATTCATATAGAAAACTGTTCTTATTTTTTTTAACTGTCATTTTTGTAATCCCAAGAATTTTTCTGAGCAAATGAGATAACCGTGACGAATTATTCAAGTCGACTTGTTTTCAAATATGACCATATAATCTATTTTATATATTATTATATGATGCAATGCAGTTTCAAGCACCAAAGTGCCAAATTGCACATAATTTGCTATAAAGCCTTTTGTATCCTATAGTTATTTCCTCTACAACTTCTTTTTTTATATAAACAATAAAAGTATCATACTTTATGGAATGCAAAGGTGTTGGCTAACTTGCCATACAAATTTGCCATTTTGGAAGCTAGTCACAAAGGGGCTAAGAACCCAAGTACTTTACTTAAAGCTCGTGTAAAAATAGCAATTTCCTTTCAGATAAATCGAGCAAATTTTTTGTATAGTGCCTTAATGTTTTTGTATCTTTCCACTGAAATTATATTATAAATACATTACTTTTATACAATTGTAATTCTTGTTCTATTCAACTGACCTATCAAAGTTCCTTCATCTTTTTTAATTTAAAATGTATGTGAAATACTGTGACATGATTTCCTTACCTTTCCTACGTTTCCTTGTTTCAAATCTCTTTTGCAATACGTGAGCACCCTATGTCTTTTCATACATTTAAAACAATCGCATGGTTGCATTTAAATCCCTATAAATGGTTGTGACTTTTTGTAGTATACTAATTCTGACCTTACATATCCTTAAACATGCATAAATAGTAAGATCTAAAAGTTTGTGACGATGGTAAATTGCAACAAGTAATATGGTTTGGACATTACCCATCGTCTTGTCTATTCTGTTTCTTTTTTTTTAAACACAACGTTTCGGAGACTGGATTCTGTCCCCGTCCTCACGTAAAACCTACTCAGTTGGGTCCAATAGGCAGAGCTAGCTAGGTCCGGACAGAATCCAGTCTCCGAAACGTTGTGTTTGTGATATAAACAGGACAGCGTTGACGGAGACAGAATCCAGTCCTCGAAACGTTGTGTTTGTGNATATTACTTGTATGCATAGTCTTATAATATACTTGAATTTCTTAAACCCAAATCAGGGCCGCGCCATAGCTCAAGCGGTTAGCCGCTGGCTTCCCACCTCGGCGGCCCGAGTTCGAGCACGGGTCTGGTCAAATGGAATTTGTGGTGGACAAAGTGGCGCTGAGGCAGGTTTTCTCCGAGTACTTCGGTTTCCCCTTCCAATCTTCATTCCACCAATTGCTCCACAATCACCCTCACCTATCATCTGGGGCTGGTACAATAGGCCAGAAGTGGCTGCAGTACAAGGGAATTAGTCCCACCCCACTAGCATTAAAAAAATAAATCCAAATGAATAACTTTTCCATGAGTTATAATATTCCCGTTTTATTCTACTGTACATTACAAATGCTTCGCGTTGGATAGTGGCTGGGTGTAACTATTTCAAGGTAAGAAAGAAATATTGCTACGTCCTATCTCACCCGGCCTTAACGTTCATTCTATTGTTCTACTATTTTATTATGCTGTGCATACTAATTACTAATATTCAAATAAACACATACAGATAGGAAGAAATATCTGAAGTTGTATGCATATTAAATTATGTGTACTCTATTTCAAACACGGAAATAATAATTATGGTAATAGCAATACAGAAGTGAAGACCTGTTTTATAATTGCATTGAGTAAAAGGCAAAGCTATCTCTGTAACAAGCCGTGAAGGCCCATAGGGTTGTGAGACGTCGAGGCTTACACATTTTCTCTAGACAATCAGTACACATATGGCGGTAAGTTTGTCAGCCTAACGCGCCGGCCGCCCTCTACCTCCAATGAAGATTCGTAGTACTCATTTCTGTTAGAGACTGAGTTGACCAGTGCCGCTGCAAGGATTGGGTTAATTAAAAATTCCATTATCCTCATCAAGAATCGAACCCGCAACCTTCCGGTTTGTAGCACAGTGACTCAACCAACTATGCTACCGCGTACCACCATTTGATGTGATTATTCTCATATAATTGTTCAAACAAGTTACGAAGAACAAACAACCAAATGACACCTTGCGAGTTCTCTAAAAGTTTGTGACGATGGTACATTTGTACAAATGTTACGTTTGTGGACATTGCCCGTCGTCTTGTCTTCATCTACAAAATAAAGAGGACAGTTTTTAGATAAAAACAAGATGAGGGATAATGTCCAAAAACATCATATTTCTACTGCAAGTTTTCGTTTGCAAGACTGTTCGCAACAGTTTAATTGAAAGTGAGCAGATAAAACGGCAAATCATTCTGAACATTTGGACCTGTTTTTTTCCGAGATGCAAAGTACGCTCAAGTGTGTCTTGTGAATAGGTGCATCATAGTGTCACATGTTCTTTTCCCAGAGTGCTTCAAAAGAAATTTGTACGTCTGAATTTTCTGGAAACATCGATACTTTCAACATGTACGTTATAATGAATAACATTTAGGCTGGTTTCCGTATATTTAATTAAAAATAAGTTTATGCTAGTGAATGGAGTTCATGGAGGTAGGCCTAGGTCCACTGGGGCTGTAGTGCCAAGAAAAACAAAAGTTTATGCTATTTTCTCTCTTCCCCTGAATCAATTGACGATAAGAGAAACTGGAATGAACATCGAGACACCAGAGGTCACTAAAGCTTACATCTTTACTTTTATACTACGAATTAAGCTGTTCATGTGCTTAGCTACTTAAGCACTACGCCATGAAGATGTATGGGGGAGTGGATGTATAGATCCATGTTTTCTTGACTTCGGCACAAGTTGGAGGTTTGTGGTCAACTCCACGCCTTTTCCTCTTTACTCCCTGGGAAAGAGCCACCGGTACCTATTGGATAGGAGGTTGGGTGGACGAGGAGAAGAGAAAATTTTTAACCCCACCGGGACTTAAACTCCGAAGCCTTGGCCGTCCAGCCCGTAGCCAGTCGGTATACTGACTGCGCTATCCCGGCTCCTCAGGTCCAGCCCGTAGCTAGTCTCCATACTGACTGCGCTATCCCGGCTCCTCACGTCCAGCCCGTAGCCAGTCACTATACCGACTGCGCTATCCCGGCTCCTCACGTCCAGCCCGAAGCCAGTCACTCTAACAGCCAGTCGCTATACTGACTGCACTATCCCGGGTCCTCACGTTCGGCCCGTAGCCAGTCGCTATACCGACTGCGCTATGCCGGCTCCTCACATCCAGCCCGTAGCCAGTCGCTATACTGACTGCGCTATCCCGGCTCCTCACGTCCAGCCCGTAGCCAGTCGCTATACTGACTGCGCTATCCCGGCTCCTCACGTCCAGCCCGTAGCCAGTCACTATACCGACTGCGCTATCCCGGCTCCTCACGTCCAGCCCGTAGCCAGTCACTATACCGACTGCGCTTTCCCGGCTCCTTTCTATAGAGTAAATAGGCCTGTTTAGCTTATTAAGTTGGCAAAGAGCTTAAATTAGCACCAAGTTATTGTGACGTATGGACCCACTGCTAGGCAATGACTCGATAAATACGTTCCCGCGAAGAGAGATTCTAGGTAAAGAACTGGTTGCTGGGTAATGCGTACAACGATACGCGACAATAACGGATATCCAATACCAGGCAACGGAGCTGTATACACCCATCCCTAATAGATGTTTTCTATGGGGTCCGTTTCGCGTCTATATAAATGAGCCGAATTACGGGGCTAGCAGCTGTAATTTTGGCAGGTGATTTGAATGCTAAATATCCATTTTGGAATAGTGCGGTTTCACACCCTTCAGACGAGAAACTTATGGTCTTATTTGACTGGAACCATTTCGAAATTTCAGCACCATAATGTCCCATTCATTAATCTCCTGCGGGAAGCAGTGACGTGCTGGATATTGTGGTTCACAAAAATATTAGAGTGCCAGATGTCATTGATTCTGACATTTTCAACTCAGTTAACCTAGAAATAATATTCCACATACTGGGTCGTGCCAGAATTGGAATCTTTGGGAACCTTTTAAAAAATTCACAGATTTGGATCGGTTTCAAAGGCAGTACACAAGTGTACAAGGGGTACAACTGACAATCAAGAGAATAGAAATATAACGGCGTACAACGGCTTACAACGGAGTACAACGGAGATTAGAGAATCAGCATTGGAGAAAGCTAGCTGGAGGTGAATAATAAGCTTCATGCTTCGGCCGCTTTATCCCCGGATAACGATTCTCCCTTACCCACTGGATAAAATTGGGTAGCGAAGTGAATTATGGCAGGCCGTTCAGGGAATCGAACCCCAATCTTCAACCCCTTAATTTAGTTACTACATTGTTTGACTGTTACTATACTGTCTGGAAATCCCAGAAGAAGAAACCATTTGGAAAGAGGGAAGATTTTCAAAGTTCAGAGTGCAGAAATATTTTACACAAATTTGATTGCACTAGCCCAGGATGTTGCCGAACGCAGTGACCACGCGGTCTTATGTATAAACCGGCTTCGTCTGCTCGGACGCTGGAATCGTGGGTTCAAATCCCACTTGAGGTATAGATGTCTGTGTGCGTTTAATTTGTATTTGTGTTGTTCTGTTTGTAGGTACCCGCCTTGAGAAGGGCTGATCCCCCGTCCAAGGAGTCCTACTGACTGGGTATATATTAAGAAACTGAAAAAGCGGCCAAGGTCCACAAGGGCTGTAGATAGATAGATAGATAGATAGATAGNCCGGTGCGTGCTATCAGCCCCGTTCAGCCAACGAGGTCGGCCGTCGGTACCTGATATTTCCCCCATCTACCAGAGGCATTGGAAACTACTTGGGCGGGAAATTGTTGCCTAATTTTTCTCAGAGGTCTCCTAGAGACATGAGGTTCTTTTACGTGCCGTAAATCTACGACACGGGACCCACGGCTTAAAGTCCCTCCCGGAGGACTTATTCCCTGAATTTTTCCGCCCTCAAAAATTCCACGACCTCCGCCGGGTTTGAACCCGCGTACCTTGAGTCACGAGGTGGGAACGCTACCCCTAGACTACGGAGGCCGCTCTGTGCAATGCAAGTTTCAGGAGGGGGAGGAACAGGAGGAGAAGAAGAAGAAGGAGAAGAAGGAGGAGGAGGAGGAGGAGGAGAAGGTGAAGAAGGAAAGAGCAGCCGTAAAATACGGCATTGTTCACTGTAGAAGTCGAGACCTTGATTTCGGTTGGCACCCTGTACACACGCTATTCCCACCCACAGACGAATACCTACATACGCGTAGAATGAAAATCGCTATTCGCAGCAGGAAGGAATCGCATATCTGGCGAAGGCAAGGCTATGTACAAATGGCGCCGTCAAGATAGAATACGTTAAGGCTCTGTCACTAAATACAGGATGCCGATAAGCTTTCAGACAAACATCGTTAAGTCGGTTTAAACAATATTTACATGTAAGTACGTATGAAACCTTCCGTGTGCTTAAAATTAGATTCAGTATCCTTTGTAAGAAATTCATGTCCTGCCATGGCTGCATGTTATGACGTACAGATGCTGAGGCCTAGCGCACACATGAAATTTTTAGTTGGCCGATAGTTGTGGACGATCGTGGAGGTCCAACGACTGTCGAAGGACGTGCGCACACATAGAGTTTCAAGTTGTCCACAGCTACGCCAATGGGCAGTCTGTCGGTCGCAGCGTGGATGTGTACGGTACAGCAGTAGCATGTGCACTGTTGTTAAGATTAAGGTAACAAGGAAGCGGGAATATTGGATTCACCCCATTTATAGCGAACGTCTGTTAAAAGGAAAATTTTACACGTTGTACCATTAACTGAGACAATACCCATCAAAATGTTTCGATTATTGCAGAATAAGTGTTGATAGTTTTGATGCATTGTTGCTTCTTCTGAAACCTCATATCCTGTACAAGAATACAAGATGGAGATTGGAGTTCAATATTTCTATAAGTATTACTGCAAACACAGAAGAAGTAAAAAGGTAAAGTAAAGGTATTCCTGTAACAGGCCGTGGAGGCACATAGGATTGTGAGATGCTGAGCTTCCCACATTTTCTCTAGACAACCTGCTCATAGATGGCGGTAAGGTTGTCAGCCTTACGCGCCGGCCGCCCTTTACCGCCAAGAACATTCCAAGAACATTCCTGGTACTCATTTCTGTTAGAGGCTGAGTCGACCCTGGCTGAAAACCCACTGACGCGACAAGCCGCGCGCGGTTTGTCGAGTGTTGTCGCACGCGGCCGTTATTTGTATTGCTTTTATGAGCCGCGCGAGGTTAAGTTTTGGAACGCGGCACACAGGCGGCAGAGTTGTCGCACACCTAATATGTACAACTAACGGACGGGCGCAACAAAGAGCGGTTGGCCGCTCGCGACTAGTCGCGTCAGTGGGTTTTCAGACTAAGAAGGATAGTGAGAGAGAGAGAGAGAGAGTCACTCTATCATAATGAGTATGCTGGAGTCAGTAAGGGGTCTTGTTGCATTTCCATACGGTAACTCCGTATTGCGTCGCTCTCACCAGGGGCATCGGTATCGAATATTCCAATTTGAATTTCAAGCAGAGATAATATAATTGAATTGAACATAGCTTTGTTTATTTTGATTCTTATCTTCTAGGTTATGACATCACGTAGTCGCGTAGATGGTTAAAAACTTTTCGCATGAACTTGTTACCTCCAATATCGGCCGTGAAAACCGAAGAAGCAAGTTCCTCCGAAATGTTCGTGACCCTGTACGAGATTATGCAGTGTCATAACCGAGAAGTTTATGACGTAAATTTAAAACCCTGTGAAAAAAACTCGACTCTGGTGCAGTTCTCTCCTTACAGAACTTTTCGGCGTTTGACGCCGGTGCAGACATTAATGTCAACGCATCCCTCAAGATCATCTCAAAGAATGGACAGTTCTCTTATAACCTACATTCGAGTTGTAAACAGACTAGATTTTAATTGTATTTCTTTGGTTTATTGGGGTGGGGTGAGACTGAGACCGCTTGGTACGTCAGCCACTAACTAGCCTATTGTACCAGCCTCGGATGACGATGAGTGTGAAGCAGTCAGTGGAGTGAGAATTGGTAGGGGAAACCGAAATCGGATCCACACGCCTTGTGCCAAGTTGAAACTTAGTACAAGGCCGCTACCTACACACAGAACAACACAGACACACAATAAAAGCACCGAGACATACATGCCTCGAGTGGGATTCGAACCCACGATCCCAATGTTCGAGCGAGCGAAGATGGTTCATGCCTTAGACCGCGCGGCCACTGTGATCAGCGACAAAATCAAATGCACATTTCAAAGAGTGTTGATAAGGTATCATATATAAGCAACCTTCTGTCAGGCGGCCTGAGAAGAGAGCATAAAGGCCAATTCTGCCCAACATTGCACCTCAGCATACCATTAATTTTATTTGTCTTAAGGATTTAAAATTAGACTTAATTTAATGATAGGTGAGGGTGATTGTGGAGCAATTGGTGGAATGAAGATTGGCGGGGAAAACCGAAGTACTCGGAGAAAACCTGCCCCAGCGCCACTTTGTCCACCACAAATCCCACTTGACCAGACCCGGAATCGAACCCTGGCCGCCGCGGTGGGAAGCCAGCGACTAATCGCTTGAGCTATGGCGCGGCCCTATTCTTTACCTATAACCTTACAATCCGGATAAAGTAAAATAAGATGGAATATTAGGTTTACTTCAAGCAACTAGAGACTGTCAGTTTCTCTAGAAAGACTCTGCTCCTTCAAGTTAGTCTGAGAAAATCTATAAGAAGCACTAGTAAAGTCTCAGACACCGAAATATGACTATGTGGAATGCCTGAAGGCAAGGAACCCACCCGCTTCTGTGATATGAACACAAACATGATGTGTTTTGTTAGATACTTTCACGTTTCAGGTAGGTTTGCGCTTGACTTATAAGAAGAGTTTCGAATTGGATGATTATATTTATTGCACCTTATACATTCACAGCTCGGGACTATAGGTAATAAAGTGCTATCGCTGAACTACATACACTCTAAAGCTCACCGTTACACACGCAGTATGTTTCTCAGTCTTCACTAGTCGTATCCTGGCAACGGATTTATAACCGTCACACTTTCACTTCAAATCACACATGAAATCATCATTTCACAGCCTAATTCCTTTCTTGCTATTTTTCCTCAATAATCTTCGGTTGCCATCTCCAGAACACGACCAAATTCTCGAAAACAATTCGCTCAAATTAACTCGCCTGCAAATGAACTCTCTCAACTTCTGATAACGGACTCCTCTTAACTTAACCCTTCTTTATAAACATTTTGCATGAACCACGCAGAAAACACACCCTCTATTGTTAAGGAGGCGCATTTACTGATCAACTGCCTAGCAATGGACTTCCTATTGTTGCGCGGGTTGGTTCCCGAGGGAATGTGTTTACCAAGTCGTTGCCTAACAACGAGTACACACGTCACAATATATTCAGTAAGTTTATCCAGCAGTCGTTTAATCAAAACAAAGCAAGAAAGCTGACTAGGTCAGAACATGGGCATCGGGTGGATATGTTTATTGCAGTACATAGAGGTCATCAGAAGTAAACAAAGTATAGCGGTTACTATAGGATTCTGACGATGGTGTATAACACACTGATATGTTGGGATTTTGGACTTTATCCATCGTCCTGGTTTTTAAGATAACAAATAAAAACACGACGTTTCGGAAACTGGATCTGTTTCCGTCCTCAGGTGAAGGAAAACACCTATTCAGTTGGGTCCCTTAGAAAGAGCTAGCCTCAATCACTCAATCGTCCAGTGATTGAGGCTAGCTCTTTCTACGGGACCCAACTGAATAGGTGTTTTCCTTCACCTGAGGACGGAAACAGATCCAGTTTCCGAAACGTCGTGTTTTTATTTGTTATCTTAAAAACCAGGACGATGGATAAAGTCCAAAATCCCAACATATCAATGTACAGCGGCCTTGCATATTGCTAATTAGAACATGCCGTTACACTGCACTTTCGGACAAAACAAAAGGGTTAATAAATTTACTTTCGTTCGTACGTGAACATTGAGGATCTCACGAAGGTGAGTGTTGGCCGCGCCACAGCTCAAGTGGTTAGTCGCTGGCTTCCCACCGCGGCGGCCCGGGTACGATCCCTGGTCTGGTCAAGTGGGATTTGTGGTGGACAAAGTGGCACTGGGGCGGATTTTCTCCGAGTACTTCAGTTTCCACTGCCAATCTTCATTCCACCAAATTCTCCATCATCATAATCACCCGGGGCAGGTACAATAGGTCAATTAGTGGCCGCCGTGCCACCCCCCACAAAGCGAATTAAAAAAAAAAGGTGAGTGTTGCCATAAAGTTGGTACCAAACTCTGCATTGGTATAAATGGTATGCAGGAATTGTTGGCGTCGGGATAAAGCTGGCCTATTTTTCTATTTTCGGCAGAATACAGAATTCACTGGCCAATTTCACGCACTGGCCACATTTAACGAGAACAGATAAAGTCGATGCCAAGTTTTACACCATTATAAACGGTTTGCCATGCCTGGTATACAGGATACTACTTATAGCCTTCATTTCTTATTTTGAAATATATAAACGGAGGCTTATGAGATCACCTTGCTGTCTATCTGTCTATGTCCATCTGTCTGTGTATCCCCTAAATTTTCAGGCTTTTGAGGTTTATTAAGCTTATGATATCACCTTGCTGTCTGTATGTTTGTGTACCCTCACTAATTTTTAGGAGAGTTACAATATTACTGTCTGTTTGGCCCCTTCTAATTTTTTGGTCTTTTAATTAGTCCGTGTTGCATTGAAGGAAAGGTGGTCAGTTCTTCCCAGAAATGTTTGTAATTCTCGGCAGAACATGGTACTCAAGAGGTCAATCTCACAACAGTTCCCAACGCTCCTGGAATCAGACCATGGTGCTTCAGTTGCAACTCCAATATTCTGAAGGTGGTAGCATCAGACATGAAGCATAAACTGTGAACTTCTGTGTGGTTTCCAGGCAGCTCTAGCTGGCTAGCAGGGACGCCTGGAGAAGCAGTACTTCAATGCAGATTATCTGTGATGTTGTTGCATGCTTGCTGTAATACTCGTAAGAGGTTTGGAATTTATTCCCAGGATCAAGATTATTTTCAATAATGTTTCTTCTTGCTTTTGGGGCATAGGGTACTGATGGGTAGTCAATCATGGTCACGTGTGGTAATAGCCAAGTACCTGCTCACAATGGGGCTACGTTAACTTTTCTTAGAATAAGAAACAAAGGCATGAACTGTCTTCGCTCGCTCTGGAGCCGGGATCATGGGTTCGAATCCCACACAAGTCATGGATCTTCGATTTGTGTATGTGTTTATTCTGTGTTTATGTTGTCCTGTGTTTAGGCAGAGGCCTTGCGACGAGCTGATCACCCGCCCAAGGAGTCCGACCCTCTGTAAAATGATCAAAATGAAAAAAAAAATAGACCTCGGCACTGTAAAGGTATAAGAGGAACGGTTTAAGTAAGTAAGTAAGTAAGTAAGTAAGAAACAAAGGGTCGTTAATGTATTAACAGAGGAAGAAGAGCTAATAAGTTAGACGTTTAGATTTTGCAGAGAGGAACAGTTCAGTGTAACCGCGCGGTCTAACGCTCGAATCCTGGAATGTGCGAGTTCGAATCCTGTTCCTAAATTCATTCTACATGGAAAGTTAAATCGATAAGTAAAGGATAAATTTTGTAGGCAAAGTTTGAAACTTCTACTTCTGTCAGTGTTATTCCACATCTAGACGCTAAAATCTATATCCTCCATGTGTGAACGGTGTCCGATTTAAAAACAAACTGCCACAGAAGCCTGAAGATTATTATATTCACACATGTGAGAATTTAAACCTGAAGCAGATAAAACACTTGGTTCTAGTGGTGCATACATGTGTAAACCACGGCACGTGAGAAGCTTAACTCACTTCGTGCAGACGGAGGTGGTTGGCAAGAATCGGACAGGTGCCCGCGTGAGGTTATCATCCTCCAAGGGGCAGATCACAACAGGTGCTGCCCCCTATACGAGTACACTGCCCATCTGTTGCAGTGGAGGTCAGGTGGGGGTGCTACAATATATAGCATGGGTGAAGATGAGCTGCATTCCACAGGGGTAACCATCACAATAAGCGAAAAGCTTACCAACTAACAAAGGAAGCTAATTTCACCTGTCTCTCGCAGGAAGTGCATGAAATTAACGAAGATGGTGATGGACATTTTATTTTTCTGAAAACCGAACTGACTTTCATAAAATTTGTATTTGGGTCCTTTGGGGTGTCATTGGAGATAATTTGGGTCTGGTTGTTCCAGGTTCAGCAGGCCAGACAAACCTCTACATACGAACAGCTGTAGTGAGACATGGCAACTTTCTCGAGAACGGTCCGCCGTTTTATGTATAATGTAGTTCGTTTAACGACGCCGCAACCGTAGCTCAGATTTACGTCGCGTAGAATGATAGAATGACTAATAAATAAGGAACAAGAAAGAATGCAGAAGTAACAATTAGTGGAGTAATTTGTTCTTCTTCTCTGGCACTTCTCTGGAACAAATAAAGAAACTCGGTGGCTTTAGTCCGCAAGAGAACTGTGCCGACCGAGCGACCGCCGCTTTTCGACGAAGTTAGCACGGAAAAGGACAAAAAGCCTGCCTCAGAAAGGATAACCGGTCTCCGGGCCGAGGTTTTAACCCGGGCCCTTCAACGAACGAAGAGGGAAAGCAACTCACTTAACTGCGACATTCGGTTTGTCCACCGTAAAATACAGGTTCCCGTATGTACTGGGTGAAGACTGGATAAAGAATAACCTGAATCTCCCATGGGAATCATTGCATTGTGGCACAGAATAACCCGTGTACACAGAATAGTCACAGTGACTCATTGTTCGGTTATATTACGATCATGTATCAACTGCCAGAGTTGTGTGGGGCTGAATGTTGTATGGCAGAAGTAAGAAGGTTATGAACAATGCACAAAGCGAGCTCTAAACATTGTACTTGTGTCTAAGTACTTAACATTCTGGGTTCATATTCAGCAAGCCGTCTAGATTAATGCATACCATCACGTGATACAATGATTATAGACGGGGTTTGGATTGGTAATTCGATTTAATGAACACTTATAGATCGTAACTATAGAGCGCTATCGCTAATTCACACACTCAGCAGTTCGCTATAGCACGTACTCAGTTTTCTCAGACAGCCGTGTCTTCATAAGTCGTTGTTTGGTAACGGCTTCCAACGTCGTACATCCTTCAACTTCCGTGTTCATGTCCTTAATTGTTGGCGACTGTATCACAACTAACGGCTTCCAACGTCGTACATCCTTCAACTTCCGTGTTCATGTCCTTAATTGTTGGCGACTATATGACAACTAAACTCTAGACTTGTCCTACTTATAACACTTCGGCATGGACCGCAAAGAAAATACCGCTTCCCACTTAGTCCATTGAGGAATGTCCTGCCTAACAACGGGCGTTTTTTACAGAGTAATTACCTAGGAACGGGTCTACATGCTACAGTATATTTCACGTGTTCCACCAGCTCCTCTTGGTAATTTTTGAATAACACTGTAAAAAAGGTCACGACCGCTTTCTTTTACATCCTTCCTAAGTCATCATATTTTTATTCTGAAACTATGTAATATACGGAGTTAAGAAATCACCTTTAAATCAAAGCAGGAATATGGAAAGGAACGCCACAAATTATTATTAGCTACTACTTTTGCAATCGTCGCTTTTCGGTCCATTTCCCTAGGAGGTTTGCTCAATGACGTTTCCGAAAATTGCTTCTTTAACAATTAGTTACTCTTAAATAGAAAGCAAATATTCTAATCATTTGGAAAAACGTTCGAGTTAAAATGTTTGGGAAATCAAATAAGAAAGAAAAATTACACCCAAGAAGTAGTTACGAGCTGGTTAACAGTTGAGGGCTTCTTACTGTCTCTCTGTTCTGAATCCTCCTCTCTCCGCGCCTCCTGTTTGAAACCACGAAGGTACAAATTTACACAACTACAGGTTTACCTGTTATTTTATGTGGATATGGATCTATCAGTCTTGATAACAATGAGCAAAATAGAACAATGAAACGCCGGAGAAAGCAATTAATAGAGGGATCTCTACCCATTATCCTACATGCCAGATATTGTTAGTGTAAGCGATCTTTACGTGCAGGCTTGGCGATGCCGCGCGTTGGGCGTCACTTGTAAGAGAACTTTTGTTGTCCCGTGTTAAGGGAAGCCACTTGTGGGTTATTTTATTGGGGTTTCGTTGATTACGAAGTTACGTGGTCTGGGAACAACGTCGATGTGCTTGGGTTAGAAGGAGGGTAATGTTCCCGGTTGAGCAATGAGATTCTCTCTCTAGGGCTTAACGGGCCTTGCTCCGACGAAGAGGGTTTCTTGATGAAGAGGTCCTTGGATTACAGCTCGATGTTAGTAATCCACTCTTTATTCACAGCACTACACAGTTACAAATAGCGGTTACTTGTAAATGTAGTTGCACCTTTGTACAGATATCGAGGCTTACAGCATTACGTCACAGCACAACAGAAGATGTATGTCAGTCTCCCAGCCTGGTATCTCACTGATTACACGACTGAGCGTCTAATAATGCTTGCTTTATTGGGGGATCAATCCCTTTAAATACTGAGAGATGCCGTTTTTTTTATTGCTAGTGGGGTGGGCCTACGTTCCTTGTACTGCGGTCACTTCTGGCCTATTGTACCAGCCCTAGATGATAGGTGAGGGTGATTGTGGAGCAATTGCGGGAATGAAGATTGGCAGGGGAAACCGAAGTACTCGGAGAAAACCTGTCCCAGCGCCACTTTGTCCACCACAAATCCCACTTGACCAGACCCCGGGATCAACCCGGGCCGCCGCGGTGGGAAGCCAGCGACTAACAGCTGGAGCTATGACGTAACATCCAGATCATTCTCGATGCTTTCTCTCTTGTTCGTTTATCGAGAATGTTCTGGAAGCTTCTTTTATCAGAACTGCAGTGGGATGAGTAATCGTCAACATACCACACTGACTATAAGCACCATCTAATAGCCTCTTATCTGCATGTTGCTCATTGTGATTTCTTGGAACAGTTAACGCAAGACTGGGCGTAAGTCACATTTAGTATGAATTTGTTACTAAGTAACAAATATTAACTTTGAAATTTACGTCGGTAGGTAATGACCGGGCCGGTCACGGTAGCCGAGCGGTCTAAGGCATGTACTGTCTTCACTCGCTTGGAAACCGGGATCGTGGGTTCGAATCCCAGTCAGGGCATTGATGTTTGTGTGCGTTTCTCTGTGTTTGTGTACAGGTAGAGGCCTTGAGACGGCTGATCACCCGCCCAAAGAGTCCTACCGAACGCGTAAGATCTAGAAACCGAAGTGAACGGAGAAGTTCATGGAGGTAGGCCTAGGCCCACTGGGGCTGTAGTGCCAAGGAAAAAGAAGAAGAAGAAGAAGAAAAGGTAATGACCGGTTACATTAGGGTGAAGAAGGGTGAGAGCTGTATTAATTATGGCGCACATCTGTGAGGTAAAGGCCGAATACAAGATTTCAGTTGAAGAAAAGTGAAGGAAAGAGAAGCTTGGAAGACCTTGTACTAAATGGAGGAAAATTGTAAAACGGGCTTTAATGAAAGAGGATGTGGACTCGTGTTTGTGGCAGTGAACTTTACGATTCCGCACAAGCAGTAGAATTCTTTCACTAACTGGGAAAGTATCAGTTTTTCAAGTAGGATCGTATAAAACAAAACAAAGCAAAAAAAGAAAATACTCCCAGACCTGTAGTCCGCAAGCGAACTATACCGACCGAGCGACCGCCGCTTGTCGGCGAAGTCAGTGCCAACTTTTACGGATAGAGGGTATCACATGGTCAGCTCAACGGGTCACCACAACCGTTAATCTCGGTTCTCTAGACCGGAGCCGCTATTTCCTTGAAATAGCTCCTCAATTATCCTCATGAGGCTGAGTGGACCCCGTTCCAGACGCAATACTTCTCAGAAAATCTGGTAGAGCCGGGAATCGAACCCGGGACCTCTGGATTCGTAGGCAGGAACTCTGACCACTAGACCACAGAGTAGGATCGTAGGCGTATTGTTCTTGTGTCCGTTGCATTGCGACGTGACAACGAGCTGCCACATTTCTGTCTACCCCTGTCAGTGAATAAAGGAGACGCAGGTCTGCTGAAGGATGATGGACTGGGCTGTACTGATTCTTGTCACAAAGAAGCGGGGGACTTGCTCTATAATTCTAGGATACGCTTCACCCTCGCTGAATGGAATGCTTGCATGAAATCGTGCATAATGAAGTAGATAGATCACAGAGAGAGGCATTGATAAGACAGTGTCGGTAAGAACTTGTCTTCTGCAGATTATTACATGCCATTACTACCACATGACAAGCTAAGAAATGAATGGCTCATATATGTTAGTGGGAGGGTCGTTGAAAATTCAACGGGAAATCTTATCAGTGTATCTTCATCCTTCAAGCACTCTCTCTCTTTTATCTATCTGTTTCCTTTCTCAATCTCGTTCCCTCATTTCTCATTTAAAACAATGTATTAGGCTCTCTCTCAATCCTTCAGATGATAACGTAAAGTTAAAGTTTCCACTGTGCTTAAATAATTTATCACTTTACCATTTAAACTTTCGGAGAACAAACGGATAGTTACAAAAAAAAAAACTCCGTGGTTTTGGTCCGCAAGCGAACTATACCGACCGAGCGACCTCCGCTTGTCGGCGAAGTTAGTGCCAACTTTAGTGGATAGAGGATGTTGCGTGGTGAGCGTAACAAATCCCCAAAGCCGTTAATTTCGGTTTTCTAGACCGGAGCCGCTATTTCCTTGAAATAGCTCCTCAGTTATCCTCACGAGGCTGAATGGACCCCGTTCCAGACGCACTATTTCTCAGAAAATCTGGTAGTGCCGGGAATCTAACCCGAACCTCTGGATCTGTAGCCAGGAAATCTGACCACTAGACCACAGAGGCGGACCAGTCTTAACCTTGGCAGTACATGGAGGTGATTGGTCAGCTTCACACCCCTGCCTCTTCACCTCCAAGGAGGAACCGTCTGCTGCTACTAGTACTACCATTACTAATTTTTTACGCATTTAGAATTTCGAACAATAAAAATTCGAAGCTTTGTATGATGTGGGGCGTGACAGCACACGAGTCTTGCAAGCCAAGTTCTATTTTATTGATGGAATATACATTTTTATCACCTAAATATGGCACTGAAACTGGATTCGTAAAGGTCTGTGAAATAGGAAAGTTACATTAACGGGATCTCCCTCAGCTCCTTGTTTCATCTGATTATGACTTTCCGTTCTGTACGTATCACATAAACTATCCCCCCTTCAAGCCACGCTTATCCCCCAAGGGTAGATCTTATAACTTACAGAACACAATTATTACATACCAGAGTGACGCACGTTCTGAAATATTTTGTTACCGGACCAAGTACTAACGGATTCAGTTCAAGAATACTGGATCTCAGGTTCTAACAGCGGCGGCTGTATCTTCTGGGATAGGATACCGTGCACTCCAGTATAAGAAGAATATATTGTATCGGCCGCGCCATAGCTAAGGCGGATATTCACTGGTTTCCCACCGCGGCGGTCCTTGTTCAAGCCCAGGTCAGGTCGCGTTGAATTTGTGGTGGACAAAGTGGCACTGGGGCAGGTTTTCTCCAAGTTCTTTGGGTCCCCTCCAAATCTTCGTTCCACTAACTGCTCTACAATCAACATTATCTATCATCTGAGGGTGGTACAAAAGGGCAGTAGTGGCCGCAGTACCAAGTTCACTCTCTCACCTCACTAAGAAAAATAAAAAATAACAAAATAATGTATAGCCTCCATCTTCAGGGTAGAAGAATAAGCCAAGCAAGTGTACGCTTTATTATGAATTTTTGCTTGGCTTACTTTTCCACCATGAAGATGTAGGCGATACATTCCTAGGATACGTCGGTTGACTTTCATCGGACTATACGTGGTTATATCCCAGAAGATAAACCTATTCTCTTTTTGTGGGGTGGGGTGAGACTGAGTCCATTTGGTACGCAGGTCACTAGTAGGCTCATTGTACCAGCCACGGATCGTACATGAGTATGAAGCAGAAAATTAAATGAGAATTTGTAGGGGAAACCGAAGTACTCGGAGAAAACCATCCCCAGTGCCACTTTGTCCACCACAAATCCCGCATTACTTGACCTAGAATCGTACCCGGGCTGTCGAGATGAAAACCGAGCCACTAACCGCTAAGGCATGGCCAGAACTCTTCTTAGTTCAAGAAGTTTATGAGGAATCCTAAGAGGAGAGAAAAGCCCGTAATCACTGGCCATATTTCCCTTTGAAGAGGCCGCTGTAAATCCATTTAGTTGAGGCATCTGGCCTTTAAATCAGGCACAACTGTTAGTTAAATTGATCGGTGTCTGAGTATGTTGTGACAGCCATCGCTTTAGAGAGCACTGTACAAAAATGTCAGTTTAGATAAAAACTGTGGCCTGCCTGGCGACCCGCCTACAAACAATAAGGCGATGCACCTGTTGTGGAGTGGACGGCAGCATAAGGGAACCGAGACAGAAAACGGTGTCTTCTTACACTGCCTAATCTAGAACATTCTTCGGACCGAGGAAGGACGGTGTCTTGTTAAACTGCCTAATCCCAAACACTCTTCGCCAGATCTAGAGATATTTAAAATTTGGTGTATGTGATCACGTGGTTTATTACACGCAACATTTGATCTTCATTACATTTTAAATTATCAAATCAGTATACGTAGGATAATGAAATTTGAATTAATCACGCCTGCTTCGAGGTAAAGCTGAAATGAAGCACCAACTCTTGAAGATGTATATAGGAGTGGACAGAATCTTATCAATGGCTCAAGGGTCGTTAGGATTCGACAAGCGACGAAAGCAAACGTAACAGCGTAAGCTTGAATAAAGACAACATATCCAATAACACAACAAACCCAACTACGACCCAACACAAAATCTGAACATTATAAACAACATAAGAGAAGACAGTTACATGGTAGACACAACATTGTCGAATCAAGATAATAGCCAAAAAACCGAAGTATAGTCACGAACAGTAATAATTAGCCCAACACAACCTTATTTAAACTAAGGATGAGAAAATATTCAGAATATGATATTTCTATAAGCTTAATATTTTAACATTTTAATATTATTAAAACTTTTGACATATTGCTAACATTTTAAGATTTTAAAAGTTTAAATCCTTGTTTTATATATTTTAAACAAGTTTAGTTTCAGTATAGAACCGCTTAATTTGTGCATACAATGGTGAATATTAACAGCGAGAGAAATACGCTGTATTATCATTTTATTCGTAATACACGACAAGAAAAACACAATATACGGTTCATTATAGAAAGCACCATTCAGTAGTGTAAGGCTTGGCTATGTATCGCCGGATGATGGCCCCATGAGCTGAAACACGTAGCGACGCTGTACAACCAAATAAACCCAGGCGAACGTGAGTGAGTTTTTTGGTGTTTTTTTTGTGTTTGACAGGCGAAAAAAAAACTCACACACGGACGCGCACGCACACACACACACATAGTCTCAAGGGGGTGTGAATGGTCAGCTTCACGCCCCTGTAACTCTTGTATGTAGCGGAAGAGAATCGTTGAGTTACTGGGGAAGTAAAGATTTTGAAAGAAGTTGCTGGTGACTGAAATTTTAATCTGAAAGTTCTTAGGAAATTAAAAAAAAAACAACCTAATTTGTAATTCTGGAATCGTTTTAAAAAGTGAAATAATCTTGTGATCCTTCATGGAAAGGAAACCATAATTCTACGTGAGATCAGTAGAAGACATAAACATGGTAACATAAAGAGTTCTGTCTTTTGGGATACACAGCCGTGTAGTCCGTTTAAAGTCAACAGGCGTTTCGGAGGAACATGACACCTCCGTATTCAGGATCGAAGGGTAAGCCGAACAAGAGACTAGCGTGAAAGTAGGTGGTAAGCAGAGGACCGCCTGCTTTTGTACTGGTTTCTTGTTCTGTATATTCCTCGACCCTGAAGATGGAGGAGACATGTTCCTCCGAAATTTCGATTCATTTTCAACGGCGAACACGGCGTTATGTCCTACAAGACAAGGAGTCTTCATAACCGCCGCTGGAGAACCTCAGATCTTACATGATAACATAATTTTTCTTGGGATTCATCACTTTCTCTGGAGTTCAATCCAACAGCCTGCATACGCGACTTATTACGAATAGCATCAACGCCATATAACGTCAAAAATTAATACAAAAAAGTTCATTATTTGTGGCGCAAGAGCGCCAACACACCGAGCGGGCCACTGGCTAGATAAGCGAGGAATCAGGATTTGTTTCCTGGCTGTGCCAACAGATTTTTCTCTTCGCTACAGGGTTCAGAACGTCCATGGGGTGAATGCAGCCCACTATCGAACGGGTAACGAGGGATATTTCTCCGGGGTTAAAACAGTTTGGTCGTGAAGCTGACTTCTCATTTTAGAACCAAGGTTAAGAGTGCGTGGAGCTGTACTTAATGCACTTTACCACTACCTTTAACTTTGCTCATAAATTCAGGTCTCGTCAAGAGCCCGCTAATACGTCCTGAAGGGTGACATTAGGCAGACGCGCAGGCGCAATGCGCTGCTGATGGCCCCGTCAGGTGCAGGCGCACAAGGAAGACTGCAAGGTCACCAGAACAAAATAACCACTGTTCTATTTACTTACAGAGAAGGCAATCATTTCGAAATACACCCACATCTTTCACAAATGAGTCTTTAAGAAGACAATTATGTACGTAGATTATACGTGAAAGTAGGCGAGGCACAGCTGAAGTATGTTCGTTGCATCTACCGGTTAAGTGGAACAACGTTAACATCGATGTAGATTTCATGTAAATAAATTAGCATTTGAAAAAAAAAACACACGCTTTACTCATAAAGAGAACAGCAAGTTCTTTTCTCTTGTGAGTACTTTAGAGATGTTACTATCCGTCAGAAAGATGACGTCATTGATTACACGCATGTTCGTCATTTGGGACACGGCACACCTCTTCCCCGTTTTGCTGAAAATATGGAAAGTCTGAGCAGGCGAGCACTGACCCTTGGCATTAGAAGGACCGGATTTCTTCGGCAGCTAAACTGACAATGTTAAGTTACGCATGAGTTATCTCGCTCGGCAGTGCTGGTCCAGTCATGTTTCTGGATATCGGCGAAAGAAACATGTGCCACCATCTATGAGCTGTTTCAACGAACTTCAATGCTTTTAAACAATAACAATTTCTCTCAGCATGGAAATGAATAACAGAAGAAAGTCTCTTTAAATAAACACAAGCATTACAATTTTAAGAGCTAACCATTTCTTAACTGAAAGAGCATGTACAATATATATATA
>NW_019726228.1:349687-350339 GCF_002891405.2 Cryptotermes secundus
TTTCATTTTATTTATGTAACGACATCCTTTCATTGCAATGATTATTCCCGTGAAGTATAGAATTAAGTAAGGCGAGGGCCAACGGCGAGTAGGTAAACACTTTGGAGGATTATGTGGTGGAACATCGTAAGATACTGTGATATGACGCCGCCTGAAATCCTGAATTGTTCATTGCTAGGCAACGGCTCGGCAAACAAGTTTCCGCGGAAAGGATCATGCACACAAAAATATAAGAACCCGTTTCTAAGCAATATATCGTTAAACACACAGCAATAGGAGCATATTAAGTGACAATAATTATATTAGCATTAATCATATTAAAATTAGGTACGTATAAATCAAATACTTCTGTTTTCCAATACAGCCCATTCCTAAAACATTCATTGCAGCATCATTCGTCAAGTGATATATTTATTATTGTTATAATATTTATCCTGTATTTTCTTACTGAATTATTTTTTGTCCCTTGTTTTCTCAGTATGGAGCATCAGATTACTAGGCTAATAATATCTTCTTTAAAGATTTCTAAGTTAAGAATATTTTGGGGGGGGGCTTTTGGGTGTCAAATCCGATTTTCAGCCATGAACAGCCGACAACTGAGCGTGACAAAATATAAGAAAGTCGGGGACGAAAAATACTAAAACGCTACAAT
>NW_019726228.1:350548-455915 GCF_002891405.2 Cryptotermes secundus
CGACCGCGGCGGGTTCGATCCCGTGTCTGGTCAAGTGGGATTTGTGGTGGACAAAGTGGCGTTGGGGCAGGTTTTCTCCGAGTACTTCGGTTTCCCCTGCCAATCTTCATTCCACCAATTGCTCCACAATCACCCTCACCTATCATCTGGGGCTGGTACAATAGGCCAGAAGTGGCCGCAGTACAAGGGACTTAGTCCCAACCACTAGCAATAAAAGAGACGTAAATACGTCTGTCCTCAGCAGTAATAATAGCTTAGTCTTCAATCAAACGGTCTGCGGATACTCAGTAGGAATTCAAAGCCAGCTTAATATTTTTCAAAGTACACTTGCACTAACGGGAAAGATGAAATACATCACGAATCATCGCGAGTTCAAGTCACTACAACAGTGTCTGAGATGCTCTTACGATGAACCGCGTCCGGTCATTTTGAATATAAAAACGGATCCCAACTCCAGGAGCACTGTGAACTTCCCAAGAAGGAAAGTGTGAAAGGGGAGATAAACATTGACAAATGCCTATCATTGCTTACACACAAACTTCGTCAGTATAAAGAATGCCGTCTTCTGTGATTTGGCGTCGTGAACCGACGTTTCGGAGGAACGTATCGCCTCCATCTTCAGGTTATAAAATTCTGCGCGCGAGGAGTCAGCGTGAGTAGGTGGCTGCAGAATAACTTCAGCGTAGCAAAGATCCGTACAAGGCGATGAAAAGGGAACAGGTGCCTTGGGATATAACTGGGCCATCCTGTCATTGAGGGGCATAAATACAGGATCTGGTTCTCAAGGTTGGGGGTTGGACGCAGGGCTGACAACCTTTGTGTAAAAAATTATCTCTGTGAAATCCAAAAAGGTGAGAAGTGAATGGTTTGATTCACGACAGCCGGGCATAGGCAAATCTGACAGAATCTCTTAACTTTAGTATTTATTTTTTTAAATTCGCTTAGAAGGGGGCGGAGTTCAACTGGGTCCACTCGGCACGACAGCCACTGATTGGCCTATTGTAGCCTGCCCCGGGTGATTATGATGATGGAGAATTTGGTGGAATGAAGATTGGCAGGGGAAACCGAAGTACTCAGAAAACCTGCCCCAACGCCACTTTGTCAAACCACAAATCCCACTTGACCAGACCCGGGATCGAACCCGGGCCGCCACGGTGGGAAGCCAGCGATTAACCGCTTGAGCTATGTCGCGGTCTTAACGTTAGTATAGTTAGTAAAGTATGTAGAGAAATGTAACAGTAGAAGAAATTATATTGATATTTTTAATTATTACGTAGATTCGCAGCTTGACTATTTTTTATCCGTTGACCTTCTTATTCACTGGCCGAAACGTCTATGGTTTTACTACTTGAAGGTCTGCAAAGCTCTGGTTTCCTCCGTCAATTGCATATGCAACTGAACTATACGGTACGACCTGATGAAGTTCTGATAGTGCAGGATATTAGTGTACGCTATTAACTACAAGAGCTCAAGGCCAGACCGACGGACAACCAAGTTACCACCGAGTATAGAGCAAGCACACATATGGTAGAAAAACAGAACTTGTCTCACCGGCCCGAGTCCAAAACTAGGTTTTATTTCCTTACCCTATATGGTCGTGTGGGCGTCATTCTGCTCGACAGTGCATTCACACCAGGAACATTGTCTTGTTAAGGCTGACGTAGCGAGCCACAGTGCTTCTCGCTGGTTCAACAGGACCCTTATTATTACACAATCGAAAACAGACGAAATGAAACTGATCACATGAAAAGTAAAATACTCACAGAAAAACGAATAAAGCAAAGTTAAAGAGGTGTAGTGTCCATGTAGCAAGGCCTTTCCGTTTCTGCATCATCGATAGAATGTTGACTGAGCATGCGCAGTGTCGAGATAAACGAGAACAGGGGTTTCTGTAAAGGATGGTATTATAAATATGAAACTCATAGGGTAGCTTATTGTTAGTGTTATAACTGACTGAGAGACGAATTCAAAGGAGCATAGACATCCTTCAGAAGCTCAGGTAGAATTCCGGTTTTTCATGAAGTCCGAAGGCTTTTTACCGCATTCACAGAAAACTGCCACCGATCCTATTATGATTTATTTGAAGCCAATCCATCATGTTACACCACATTTATTGAAGATTCATCTTAATATTATCCTCCCAACTGCGCTAAATCTCCAAAGTGGTTTCTTCCTTTTAAGATTTTTGACTAATATTTTTGTATGCATTTTCAGTCCATTTCATGCGTGCTACATGTGTCGTACATCTCTTGCTTTACGATTTGGTAACCGAAATAAGTATTGGTAAGGCAAAGTTGTCCTTGTGCTTAACTAATTAAGCACTACGCCATGAAGGCGTGTGGGTAAGTGGATGTATAGTTCCACATTTTCTTGACCTCGACACTAGTTGGTGAGTGGTCAGCTTAATACCCCGGCCTCTTTACCCCTCGGGGAACGGGCCCACGGGACCTGTTGGATAGGAGGCTGGGTGGGCCAAAGAGTCGGTCTGGACGACGTGGAGAAGAAAATAATTTTGACCATCCCGGGACTCGAACTCCGACCCCTCCTAGTCCATCCAGAACGTAGCCAGTCGTTATACCGACTGAGCTATGTCGACTCCAAGTAAGTACTGAATGAAGGCCGCGCCATAGCTCAAGCGGTTAGTCCCTGGCTTCCCACCGCGGCGGCCCGGGTTCGATCCCGAGTCTGGTCAAGTGAGATTTGTGGTGGACAAAGTGGGGCTGGGCCGGTCACGGTAGCCGAGCGGTCTAAGGCATGCACTGTCTTCGCTCGCTCGGAAGCCGGGATCGTGGGTTCGAATCCAACTCAGGGCATGGATGTTTGTGTGCGTTTTTCTGTGTTTGTCTACAGGTAGAGGCATTGCCACGAGCTGATCACTCGCCCAAGGAGTCCTACCGTATGTGTAAGATCTAGAAAAACCGAAGTGAACGGAGTTCATGGAGGTAGGCCTAGGCCGACTGGGGCTGTAGTGCCAAGGGGGGGAAAAAAGTGACACTGGGGCGGGTTTTCTCCGAGTACTTTGGTTTCCCTTGCCAATATTCATTCCACCAAATTCTCCATCATCATAATCATCAGGGGCAGGCTACAATAGGCCAATCAGTGGCCGCCATGCCGAGTGGACCCAGTTGGACTCCACCCCCCACTAAGCGAATTAAAAGAAAATTAAAAAGTATTGAATGAAAAATAAATATGAGGATGTTTCTCATTTACTAATTTCTCCACTTTCTACTGTTACGAAGATGCAATGTAGTTCTACAGACGGAAGGACGGACACGACCTCTCCTGCAAGTATTCTCTTCGAGAACTCTGTGCAAATAACGGCCATCCGTATATATATACGGATTTTTAAAACAAAACTAGGTTTAATAACTTCGTATGGCCTTGGTAACTGTCTTACTGAGTCATGTCAGTGTTCGAGCACTAATACAAACCCGTCTGAGGCTTCCTGTGTGTAATCATAGAGGCACCGTTATCCCTGTATCTCAACGTGTGTAAGAACTGTGGAGGTGTAACTCCTTTTCTTCTCCTGTCTGGGAAATAAGTTGGAAGGTTTAGTTATTTGACAAGGTCAAACAAAATTTAGAGATTCAGTAGCACTGTAAGAAATGTAAGGATACCTATACACGTCGCTGTTAAGTGGGAAAGTTCTTACTTGATATTCCTGGGATCCCGGGGTCAAATCTCGGTATGGTGAATATATATATTCCGTTTGAGTTTGTTTTGGTTTCTCTGTCCTTCCAGGAAACTGCCAGAATTCTGCCTCAAATTCGGCCACGACCGCTTCCTTCCATATGCTTTCCAGTCCATTATTCATTAATAATCCTATCACTTGCGAAATTTGTGGCTCTCACAGCGGTAAACGGTAGCTGGGATAGCTCAGTCGGTACAGAGGCAGTCAACGGGCTGGACGGCCGACAGGAATATAACTTTCGACTCCACAGCGTCCGGAGAGTCTCCTGTTCATTGACTACTGAAACTCTTCTCCTGGGGGGAGGGAAATGGTCGGGGAGTGAAGTTGGCCATTCACTTCTATCTAGCGCTGAGGCCGAGATTGGTGGAGCTATTCCTCCACTCCGCGTAAGTGCTGGTCGCGTGATGCTTAATTAATTAAGCATAGGAACAACTGCATCTTTTCACGGCAGTAAATGCTCTCTTCTGATATCTGACGCGGTAGAGTTTGGTAAATACGTATATAACTTCCAAAATACACCGCGTCATATCCAAGATGTAGCATGTAGACACGTTGCTAGGTAATGACCTTGTAAACAACAGCCGTTACTATGTAGTGGCCGTAAACAGTAATAGAGGAATGTTGTTCTATAATCGGTCCGAGCGATAGCCATATGAAGCAACAATAGAATTGTTGGAAGCGATGTTGTCTGTGCGGTCCGTGCCGAGACCATATAACGAGCGGAAGCTGCGATTATGAGAGAGTTCTGAGACGTAATTGAGAATAGTAGAGTTTGGTGTGAGATGGCCGCCAGCCTGGGAGTTAGTTGTGATAGAGTCGCCAAACATTAAGGACGTGAACACGGAAGTTGAAGGACCTAAGACGTTGAAGCCGTTACCAAGAAACGACTGATAGACACGGGAGACTGAGAAGACTTAATACGTGCTGTAGTGAACTGCTGAGTGTGTGAATTAGTGACAGTGCTTCAGTTGCCTGTAGTTACGGTCTGTAAGTGTTAAACAAATCCAATTACCAATCCAAACCTCGTCAATAGACACTCATACACGTGACAATAGTAATCGTCATCCTATCATTGGACACTATATATTCTGAGCTGTTAACAATGTCGTTAAATAGTTAGTTAGTTATTGGAGAGGGTGGGTTTCCACATGCATTTAGACCTGTATTGGTCCACTGTGCTTCCCTCTATGATTTCTACCAGTCTCTATATCCTACCGGTACTGGTGCTTACCATCAGTCCCGCCCAGCCAGCGAGACCGGCTCTACTAGCTGAGAGGTATCTATAATGCTTCCCCCATCTACCAGAGGTATTAGAGACTGCTGTTGGGCGGGAAACGTCCGTAATTTGGCTCAGTGACCTCCTTTGGAGATATGAGGTTCTTTTACGTGCCGTAAAGCTACGACACGGGACCCACGGCTTAAAGTCCTTCCCGGAGGACTTGTTCCCTGAATTTTTCCGCCCTTAAAAATTCGACGACATCCGCCGGGTATTTGAACCCGCGTACTTCGAGTCATGAGGTGGGAACGTTACCTCTAGAGTACGGAGGCCGGTATGTAGTTAAATAAGTAACAAAACAATAAGATTGTGAATTTTTATTTGTCTGGGATACGGAAAGAGATCATAATGACGTATAAGGCAGAATTCCGAAAGACAAAGAAGATAAAGGAACTCACTAAAACTTATAAGATGCAGTACAGGATTCGAAGCAGCCACAAAACCACGGCAGACGCATCGTCACAGACCTGAGCTAGCGGACATTACACGAAGGCTCCGATAGCCAGTGTTTAACGGTAAAATGCTGAGACATTCACTCTGGTCTAAGCCATGAGGATCACAAATTTTCACATCTTTCGGGCATGTTCCTCTGGCTGTATACTGTATTGCTGTTTATTTTACTGACTGATAAATCCATGTATGAGGCTGTGTTATATTTATGATTTCGTATGGAAATATCTGAGATGATAAGAGTGGCCGCGCATTCCAAGGGCGGCCGCACACCAACTGCGTCAAGACAAGCATCAAGACATGAGACAAAATACGCAGTCTTGCTTCATTCATGATTCGTCAGCATCATGACTCAGACCGGTGTGAGGCGGTTTTCATAATCTCATTCGTTTAAACTGTGCTCCTTTCTTTGCGTCATGTCGCAGACATCGTGTCTTGAACTGTTACATGTCTTGATGCATGCCGGTGTGCGGCCCATCTAAGGCAAGAACCGTCTTCGCCAGCTCAAACACTGTGATCGTTGGTTCGAATCTCGCTCACGGCATGTATGTCTGTGTGCGTTTATTTATGTTTGTGTTCCGTGCGTAGGTAGCGGTCTTGCGACGGGCTGATCCCCCGTCCTAGGAATCCTACCGACAGTTTATAGATTAAGAAACTGCCAAGGTTCACAAGAGCTGTAGAACCGTAGATATATAGAGACACTTGGCGTTAGGGGATGACACTGTACAAGAAGTTTGATAAGAAATGAAGGTTATGTCCTATATAAACATGATGGCTCCGCAAGCGCCTAGCTGCTTATTTATTTAGGTGAATATTCAACACGTTCCAACCATATCATAGGGATCCTTTACATTTGTTGTTGTTAGCAGATTATATAAGAATGTAGAGTTTAAGAAGAAAAGCGTAGTAATATACAAGCACTTCAATTTGTATGAGAGTTCTTGGGCCCTCAGAAAATGTTTAACTGTTAGTTAGTGGGGGTGAGGTCCGTCCGTCTTTCTGTTTGTTTGTGTGTTCTAAATTAACCTCGTATCACCTTCTCAAAACCTGAAAGCTTTCGGATTCAATTTTACGCTCCTGTTTCAGAGAAACGAAAACTTTGTCGCTGGGTATATTCTGGTGTTAGTGGTTTCTTTGTAGTTCACTTTGCGAGCCTCTCAGCATCTACAATCTGTAACGTCGAAACGTCGAAAAAATAATCAGCAATTCATTGGAAATTATTTGGATGAAAAATGTAGTAACCTTATCAAGGCATTATATCACAAATTGCTTGTGGGGCTGAGAAAATAAAAAATAGACCTCAGCCAGGCTAGAGTGTCCTCGGAGAGGTTCGAACCTGGCACTTCCCCAATATAAGTTCACAATCTTAGAGTTATACCAAACTTTTCTGTAGTATTTAGTTGTTTCATTATTCAGGATATCGTAAGAAGATCCCCTAACGGGATAATTATAAGTTTCAAACATCACAAAATAAAGAGTAAACATCACAAAATAAAGCCAGTTTCAAGTCTTTATAAGATAACTGATAAGTTTCATAACACTAAAACAATTTTAAAAGAATAAATTGGCGTGTCCCGTTCAATAACCTTCTATAGCTTGTAAAGAGAAATTCACATTAATATTTTGAGCGTCTCTCACCCAAAACTCTCTCTTGTAACCATAGGAGTACAAGTGGTAGCATCTGTGAAATTGCTACGGCGGAACATGTTACAGGCCTGTCGGAGCCATGCAGCACCAATAGTAGTTAATGTCAGATTTAATGTCGTGATTGCAAGCAAAGCAAGTCACAACAATTCGTAATTCGTCGCATCAACTTAAAGAAATCAAAAGTTGAGTGCCATAAATTCTCGATTGTTCACACAGCCTTCACGAGGAGAAATCGGGAAGTGTTTCTTCCCAAAGGACAGATATGACATACGTGAAGAGTGGTGATGCTTTTAGCGCTTGTCTGGTTCGCACCACGCACGCACATACATACACACATCACCACTGTGTTCACCTACTTATACCTTCCAGGTCCAAGAAATTAACATTCATTTTGTATAAATGTTGACCTCATTCTCCAAACCAAAATTACAGCTGTACAAGTAAATATAAAAATAATTGTAAATAATGACAACATATATCAATTATTATCTGGCCAAGTACATGAAAACATTACGGACAAGAAATTACGAACGTGAACTGTACATTCTTTTTGCTAAAACGATGGTAATACTCGCTGAGCTGCTTAAGACGTCACACGATTTACATACACACACGCGCGCACACACCCACACACACACACACGCGCGCGCGCACGCACACACACACACACGCGCGCGCGCACGCACACACACACACACGCGCGCGCGCACGCACACACACACACACATACATATATATAAGTTAAAAACGTTGCTCACACGAACCCGCCGTTAGACTCTATCCTGAGCCAGATGAATCTAGCCCACAACCACATACATTATTTTCTTCAGATACATCCTTTGCGTCTATGTCTATAAAGGACTTTTTACATCAAGTTGTTGTTTCTATGGACTCTTTCAGGATGCTCTCAGTAGCCAGACTTCACGCTCCTGCCGCTTTACCTCCAGGGACAGAGCCTCCGGTACCCTTTGGATAGGAAGCTGTGTGGGCCCCAGAGTCGGTTTGGACGACTTGGAGAAGAGAAAATTCTTGACCCTATCGGGACTCGAACTCTGACCTCTCGATCGTCCAGCAAGCAGCCAGTCGGTATACCAGCAACGCTATCTATCCCAGCTCCCAGTAGATTTAGTATACAGTAAATATGATACTAAATTTGATTCACTGCTTAATTATAGGGAGTACTATAAAACATATCGGGGACTGGGGACATGGGTCGAAGCATTCTCAGTCTTGGCACTAAATAGGGTGAGAGGTAGGTTTCGTGTTCTGCTTACATCAGTCAAACAAAGCAATCAAGTTAGTCACCGGACAGGAGTCCGACTGAGCCCCAGAGCCGGTCAGGATTTAGATGCCCTTGTCGGGAAACGAAATCTGATGCTCCAACTCGTAGCCAGTCACTTCAATAACCGTAATGACTGTGCTGCCATGCAGACGCAGTCACATAGAAATATCAGTTAATTTGCTTTCAGTCACAAGGCGCCTTGATGGCGTGTGAATACAAATTTAAGACGTGAGGTTCTCATGATATTATAAAGATTACTATGTCATGTAGTCTGAATGTGAGTGCTGACGTTTCGGAAGTAATTACTGCCTTTATTCGTTTCTTCTATAACTTTGTGGGAACTGCCCACATTCAAGCAAGTGTGACAACGCAAGCGTCATTGCTTAGCAACGACGAGTAAACAACGGTTGCTAGGCAAAAGCGAGTACATAGCGGTTGTTAGGGAACTTATAAACACGGTGTCAGGCAACAGCAGTACCTATTACGTAACCGTTTTCTATATGTCCGACTCTAGGTTATATAAGAAGTCACATTGAGTGGAGTTACGTTACGGTTCTAGATTCTACAGTTCACTATTGTTATTATCAATCTGTGTATACTGTGCAGCTGCAATAAATCCTATAGGACAGTTCAACTAGTGGTTGTCTCTTCATACGACAGCCTCACAACTTATTAATATCGGTTCTGATGTATCGGGAAGAACCCTTGTCTGTCTCTATGCTTAATATCCTGTTTATTTCACTTCTCCCTTTTATTATATATTTTATCCTATTTTTTTTCTTATCTTCCTCCTTCTGCTTCTCTTCAATAGTCTTCCATTCTTTATCTTCTTTTTGTCCCCACTCCGTCTCCTCTGTTCCGCATGTACGTTCCTTCGCCTCGTCTTCTTACTCATTTTCTGCTTCAGTATTCCGACGCGCACAAGTGTGGGTTCGTGCAGTGTGCTGGTGCTCTGGCAGGCGCAGTCCACCTCCTGGTGTCCATGCTTTTTAATCACCCCTCATTTCCTGCAGGTCTGCCTGACCGCCTCATCTTTTACGTACATCTCCTCGACCTCTTGCCGGCTGCTGGCTAGGTCACCCAGTTCAACCTGTTCTGGCTTTGGAAGCGGCGCCATATGGCGTCCCATCTCCTCTCCGTCCCTGCCGAGACAAGACAGGTGCTCAGCAGCCAAGTATACACAGGTCCTCTACCTACGTCATCCCCAGGCCTCAAGGCTGCCTCTCTCCATTTCGTGTTTCTTAGTTTTGGGACACAGAGGGTTCGAGGTTCTCACAGCGGTGGTTATGCAGAGTCAATCGTATCTTCTGGGAGATAGCGCCGTGTAATTCGTTAACAGTCAACCGAAGTTTCGGAGGAATATACCGCTTCCACCTTCAGAATCGAGAATAAACCGAGTAAGAAGTCAGCAAATCTGCTAACTGCTTCGTAGGATATAATATCGTTTAGCCCGTTGAAAGTCAGTGACATTTCGGAGAAATATGCCGCCTCCATCTTCAGGGTCGAAGAATTAGCCAAGCAAGAAACCAACATTCAGATAGCAAGCCCTGCATGTTTTTTGTTTGGCTAACTATTCGAACCTGAATATAGAGGCGATATGTACCTCCGAAACGTCAGCTGACTTTCAACGGACTAAACGGAATTATATCCCAGAAAACAGGACTTTTCGGCCTAATTCTTTTGCATTTCGTTCTGCTTCGTTTCCCACCCCGACATTGCTTCAGACGCTGGCTAAAACGAATATTAAAATTCCGAATTAGAGAGAAACAGCTGATTACCTCAACGAACTTGGTCTAGAAATACATATCATTTGTCCCCTTTGCATTTATCATTGAAGGCTTCTAGAAAGTTAACAGGTACAGATCTGGCACTGTTTTTTTTTTATTTTTCTCAGAAGCTCAGCTTAAATAACATCGAATCTTTGGATGACCAGAGAATAATACATTATAAATGATAGGAAAGAAAGCGATCATGTCCTATTTTGAGGTATTAACATGGCATTGCCTGGCTAAACCGCGGAACATCCCACTCCACAAAAAAAAAAAACACGCGAATAGCGGGTCTGCAGTCCTGGAGGATACACAGACACAGGAGTGGCTACTACCCACTCGACAACGTGCAGTGCCACTACAAGTGATTTGATTGACTCTATGAAATGCACTCAGATATGTAGCAGCCAATGCTCACGGGCGTGCCTCATTCTCAGTAATGAGAACAAGATATCTACATCTTAATTGAGGTCGAATTTCCACCTGTCGGGGCGTCAAGATATCTCCACACTCGCCGCATTCTACGAATCTGTCTTCGGTAGCTACACGTGACAAGTAAACTCTTATCAGCTGTAAGATCTCTTGGTCAATTGGTGCGGCCATCAGAGGTGAATGGCTACTAACAAGACGGCCTCATTTGCTTCGACAGATGTGCCCAAGAAAATGCGGTGGTCTGACCACACAGTGATCTTCATTGTACGTCCCCTTTATTTTACAGAAGAAATCTAAGTCTCTTGAATCCTGCCTTCTGGAAGAGAATCTTTTTTATTGATAGTGGGGTGGGACTAAGTCCCTTGTACTGCGCCCACTTCTGGCCTATTGTACCAGCCCCAGATGATAGGTGAGGGTGATTGTGGAGCAATTGGTGGAATGAAGATTGGCAGGGGAAACCGAAGTACTCAGAGAAAAACTGTCCAAGCGCCATTTTGTTCACCACAAATCCTACTTGACCAGACCCCAGGATGGAACGGGGGCCGCCGCGGTGGGTAGCCAGCGACTAACCGCTTGAGCTATGGCGCGGCCTCACCTACCTATTTACTTCCTCTCCCATGTACATACTGAGGAGACCCATGATTTGTACTCTTCCCCTAATTCCATTAGTGTAACTGAAGCAGCGATAATGAGATGGGCACAATGTGTAGTCCGTTGGGGTAGATGAAGGTATGCACAAAATTTTATTCCGAAAACTGTACGGACGAGACCTGTCCGAAGATGTAGCAATAGATGAAAAGATGACATTACAATGAACTTTATAAAGTAAGCGTGCGGAACTCATTTGCTTGCCGTTCACCAAAGTAGGGTCAGTTGGAGGCTCTTGTGAAAGCGGCAATGAACTTTCAGGTTGCATAAAAGGCAAGAAATATCTTCATCATCAACTTCTCAAGAAGGATTCGTGCTTCACGTAGTTAATTAGCTCGTTAGGCCATCATTAAATAAATTCAAGACCGCTTACTGAGGGACCAAGACTGGTGTGGAGTGACTACATGAAGCGAGGCTGCGAATCTGCCGGTGGAGGTGGAAGCCTACAAGACAGTAGAAGACACGAGAGGGCAGATGATTGAAAATGCGGTAAGATGAAGGCCATTTAGAATCATTCTCCTGCAAGTAAATGTACGTGTACCTTAGTTCAATAAAGTAGAGACGTGAAGGTTGAGTTTGGCTGAAGCTTAATGATGAGTGGACATTTTCATGTTCCAGCCTTTTTAACCCTCTGGGACTGAGCCTCCTATACTCTCTGGGCAGGAAAATACAGTATACTATAAATGATTCATTCGTTTTTAAAACGCTATATTTTCCAAAGCATTACACATACAAAGATGATTGATATATAAAAAGAACCGTAAACTCATATTTTCCTGTTATCTCCTTTTGACCGGAAGATGGACAAAGTCCGAAAACCCAATAATTGAGAGAGCTAGTTGGTTTATTCTAAGAATCACACGTAACAAATACAACCCGTTGGAAAAATTAGTTTCTGAAGGTTAAAATAAGAATATATAAGAATAACAGTGCTTCATAGGGTTAAGGGTGAGAGAACAATCGTTTCTGAGTGTAGAGAACCCCATTTTTTCAATGCCCGCGGTAAAATAACAAAGAATTCAATCAATTATAACTACCTGATCACTTTTCTTATAAACGTAACGCTTACAACGATAAATTTGTTACAGTGGATTGCAGAAAATACCGAAGTAGCAAAATCCTTCCTTTCTGAATATGCGGGAAGGTGAAGCAACCGGGTCAAGTCAGTAACATGCAGGCTATACACATCTTGCTGTGCTCTCTCCTGTCCAAAGAATTTAAATTCGTTTACATCAGCATTTCATGTGTGCCCTCGGGACTTATACTATCTTACCGTTCGTGTAGTGTTCTCTCCCAACAATTTACTGCTTCCTATTCCACCTGCTGCAATATACAGCAATCAAGGGTCGAGGAAACATGGTGAACAGAATGTAACGTTGGCACAATAAATGAATTTGCATTACTTGATGAATATATTAAAGTGCACCTATGGACGTGATTGCTGACATCAACATGTGCGTAAAAAAGTGAACGGTTTCCCTGTTTATATGGAACCGATACTGCAATATTGCTGTATTTCGACGGTTAAAATCAATGCGTCTGCGTGATTTCTAAGATTAGTGTATTATTTTATGTTGACAATAAATTTTAGACAATTTGTACAGACTGAAGCAAAGAAATGCTGCTCAAACTGCAATGCTTGTAACGGAGACACAGATAGCAAGGCGACCTCATACGCCTACTTTCATTTTCAGCCTATTTTCCTTATTTAGAACAATGAAAGAAGGTTTATGCAATCTCCATGTTGTCTGTGTGTCTGTGATGTCCCCATATTAACTTTTGAATATTTGAACCGAATCTTTATGAATTTATCCAAGCCACACCAATAAAAGTAAGCTGCTTACAATACGAAATAACGGCACAACATAAAGAAAGACCAATTTAAAACTTACTTCGCAACCCTAGGACCTAAGTTCATAGCAGGAGGAGATTACAACTCCAAACACACGCTATGGGGATCACGCTTAATTACCACCAAAGGAAGGGAACTTGCACAAGTAATTCAAGAAAACAAATACTCGGTTCTATCATCTGGTTCGCCAACATACTGGCCCACAGATGCCAACAAAATTCCAGACCTATTGGATTTCTTTGTAATCAACGGAATTTCCACACCATATACAGACATAACACCTAGCTACGACCTAAGCTCTGACCACAGCCCCATAATTGCAATAATTGGCACAACCCTATTAAACAAAAACCCCTTACCAAGGCTACACAACCCAAAAACCAATTGGGATACTTACCGACAAATAATCCAGGATAACACTAAACTAGCAGTCAGGCTGCAATCCCCAGACGACATAGAAAGGGAAACTCAAGACTTTATCAATCTCATCCAACAAGCTGCAAGAGAGGCTACCCCGCGAATTAAAATGAAAAACGAGTCCCATCACATCTCCTGCGAAATAAAAAAGCTAATAGCACAAAAGAGAAGAGCACGATCAATCTGGCAGAGAACTCACACCCCAAATAGCAAAACAAGATACAACCAACTAAGTAACGAGCTAAAATCAAAACTAAGAGAAACAAGAAACAATTCATTTACACAATATGTTTCAAACCTCTCCAGATATGACAACTCCATATGGAAACCGATAAAAAGCAGAAATAAACCAACAACATCCACACCTCCACTGAGAAAAAACACAAACCCTCCTGGACCCTGGGCAAAAAATGACCAAGAAAAAGCCGAACTGTTTGCAGAACATCTAACTGAAGTTTTCACACCACTAAATAATAACAGAGACGTAAACGTTGACCAGATTCTCAACTCACCCATCCAGGACCAAGAACACCCAAAACGTCTCAACCCGAAAGAAATAAGGGAAGAAATTCACAGGCTAAATACAAAAAAGACGCCAGGAGTTGATCTCATCACAGCCACACTACTAAAGGAACTTCCAAAAAAGGGAATACTCAAACTCATGTACATATTCAACTCCATCTTAAGGAATGGCTACTGGCCCAAACCATTAAAAATCGCACAAATAATAATGATTCCAAAGCCTGGGAAAAATCACACTGACGTAACAAGCTACCGTCCAATTAGCTTGTTACCCATAATATCGAAACTTCTTGAAAAGCTTATCCTCAATAGAATTAATCACGACGCCAATCCAAATGACTGGATCCCTAATCACCAATTTGGCTTTCGACAGGCACACTCCACAGTACAACAATGCCACCGAATAGCTAATATAATCAACCAAGCTATGGAAAACAAACAATACTGCACTGCTGCCTTCCTCGACGTAAGCCAGGCATTTGACAAAGTTTGGCATCCAGGCCTGCTTTATAAAATCAGAAGAATTCTACCGGCCAAATATTTCGCAATACTGCAGTCGTACCTAACAGACAGAGAATTCGAAATAAAAATCAACGCTGAAGTATCCAACCGAAGAAACATACAATCAGGAGTTCCTCAGGGCAGTATCTTGGGTCCACTCCTCTACGTGCTATACACCTCAGATATACCGACCACCGAATTAACAAAAATAGGTACGTTCGCAGACGACACAGCAATTTTCGCTACGTCAGAAGACCCGGTAATTGCTTCATCTAATTTACAAGAACATCTGAATCTAATGGAGAAATGGCTACACCGATGGAAAATCAAAGTGAATGAAAGCAAATCGGCGCATGTGACTTTTACTCTCAGGAAAGGTAACTGCCCCTCAGTACACCTAAATCATGTTAACATTCAACAGCAGGATGTAGTAAAATACTTAGGACTACACCTGGACTCAACATTAAACTGGAAACACCATATAGCGAAGAAGAGAAAACAAATCGAAATTAAGTTCAAGGAAATAAATTGGCTAATAGGTCGGAAATCTCACCTAACAATAGATAATAAACTACTGATCTACAAAACAATAATTAAACCCATATGGACATACGGCATTGAGCTCTGGGGATGCGCCAGCAGGTCCAACATAGAAATCATCCAGCGAAGTCAATCCAAAATACTTAGAGCCATAGTTGACGCACCTTGGTACGTGTCAAACCAAACTCTTCACACCGACCTCAAGATCCCATATGTAAGAACCGTAATCACAGACAGAATCCAAAAACATTATCAGAAACTGGAATCTCACCCCAACAACGCAATAGAAGCTCTCCTTCAACCTACACAATACAGAAGACTAAGACGAACTTGGCCAAACGATCTCCAGGAAAACTGAGGTGTAATCGATGGATTACAGCTCTTGAAGCCAACTTAGTACAATAGAATAATTATTGTACATGACAGCAAATTAGCTCATAGAATGTAAATTCAGATTGCTAATAAATGATAAATAAAAAAAATCTTTATGAAACACGGTATATCTTGGCACCTGAGCCAATCTCAACGGCTACTTCATAAATTCCTCACATCAATCTGTATGTCTATATGTGTATCTCCCTCTTGTTGCTAGGCAACTGGTCAGTGAAAACGTTACCGCGCAACGAATACCCAAGCAACAACAGTACAACTGTTGGAGGCTTCGATTTCTATGCTGTGCATGTCGCATCAAAGGAAAGTAGGTGGGTAGTTCTTCCAGAACTTACTGTTTCAGAGTTAGGAAATCTGACTAACAGTATACACATTTTAATACAAGACTAGTGCAGCCTCTAACAGAAATGAGTACTAGAAATATTCTTGGAATGTTCTTTGGGGTAAAGGGTGGCCGGCGCGTAAGGCTGACAACCTGTCGGCCATCTAGGAGCAGACTGTCTAGAAAATGTGGGAACCTCAACATCTCACAACCTTATGAGTCTCCACGGCCTGTTACAGGGATACCTTTTACTTTTTTTTTTTTACCTAGTACAATATAGGAAGCATCTTTTTGAAAATTGGCGTTATATAGTGATGACGTCATAATATGACTTATGTAACCAAACTGGGGTACACTAACTATTCGGGGACCATGTTTCTCTCAATGTTGAATTAGGATACAAAATTTCAGAGGTCTCCCTTGCCTCTATCATGAGGACGTTGTCGACCCTAATGATGGACGAATACAATTTTCAATGCATTTGAGCCCCAGGTAGAGGGGCTGCGTATTTAGCATTAATCGCTACGTGTGTTCCGTGAGGAAAATCTCATATCACGGATATTAAAATTTTTAAACATCAATCCCAATAAGATACTATATTTTTATCACCCCTGTCCCACTTTTCTTTGGAATTTTTACAGGAAACACTTAAAAGCGTCAACAATGAAGAAATAAGCATGATCTGTGATAGAACCAGTACCAATTGCGAACATGAAGCTTTCTGTTTAAGTAATCGTTGTAAACAATTCCGAAAACTTTATTCCCCGAAGGGACACATTTCACGCTGATGATTAGCACAAACATCGACGTGACGATCCAGTGTAATTCGTAACTTCCTGGTGAGTTTAGAATCGGGTTCCAGTTTGTCGGGATGCGTTACAAGAACAGTGAATGTGACCAAACCAGGAAACGAAGACAGGTCACCCCCGGCTCCTGACACACACAATGGACCAAAGAGCAGTCGCCATCTGACTACAGGGACAACATACTTGTACCTTAATGTTACGTCGTGAACACATCAAGAATGTTAGGCGAGGTTATCTCAGGGGTCTCTTTGGTTCTGTTCAGAGCCTGACAATGTCATCTGAAACAGTGATGTCCAAAGTAGGACTCCACGCATAAAAACTCGTGTGCGTTAAATTTCTTAAATACGTATGATTTAATCTTAATAGTACGCATCCTGTTGTGTGTCATATATAGGATATACGTGTATAATGTGGGCAGTCTACACAACAATATTCGTGAAAAACAAAATAGACACTACTGAATCAACATCTGTTTCATTTTGCTGTTGACGCTACATGTTTCGGCCCTTATATTGGGCCATCATTAGGCGTACAGTGATACTAGTCCTAGTTCTTGAACTGCAACTGATTTCAATATGGATCCATATTGTGTGATTGTGAGTATTAAATGCATAAATTGAATATTCAGCTAAAACATAAATATTCAGGCAGTAAAATTTAGAATGATAATGATGATGATGACGATGATGATGATGATGACCCAATGGAAACCGGGAAACATGTAGCGTCAACAGAAAGATCAAACAAAGGTTGATACAATAGTGTCTATTTTGTTTTTCAGGAATATTGTTGTGCAGGCTCTCCCCAATATACACATATATCCTATGTATGAATTAAATTCTATTCTTAGCTCATTTAAGGACGCTCTTTCAACTGAAATCGAACTGTGTCGAGCAAGACAATAATCTGATCACGAATAATGACCAGATATGAGATTTATTTTATCCGATTTGAAGAAATTATCTTGGAATTCAACTGGAGAGACTTGGGGTCGCCATGAATATCCTCAGCCAGGGTTGCTGACAGCCTTACAGATATTCTTATAAGACAATGTTTGTTATTACTCAGTCAACATTATCCTGGTTTAGACATCCATACTTTTGCATGTACTACATGTTTCGGCCTGCTGTGGCCATTAATTTTAGTTTCAATTAGAATATTTTAATAATTTTTAAAAAATTTTAATGTTTAATACATTTCATAACACAAGGGCATTACATAAACAACTGACCAGTATAGGAAGGTAGGGCAGATTGAAAGAAGGGAGACTGTAAGGGCTCTGCTTACCCGATGATGTCCGCAATAGGTCGAAACATATAGGACCTGCAAACGTATGGCGTGTTTATACCAGGAGAGCGTCAACTGAGTAATAGCAGACATTGTCTTACACACAATAAGACGCTGCAGTACAATATTCGTATCGTATATCTTCGGAATAAGGACCTAGTGTGTTTCGGCTAGACCATTCTGCTCGGAGAATTGAATTCTCTTGTAAGCTACTTTACAGCAGTAGAATAAGTTAGTGCAGCAACTTCGGTTACTCCAAAATGTACGAAAGGCCAATAGCTTTGTGTTTATTTTGAAATATGTCGCTATTTGCAGCGCGCGTGGTGAGGCCATTCATTTCAACGGCTATTTTAGAATGGAGACTCGATTAATTCGATGGATCTGCAAGGGTTATATTGCCTTACAGACGATTAAGTTTCATTATGAATACCGTATTTACGCGTTTATAGGCAGCACATTTTTTTTGCCAAAAATTCAAGAGGAAAACTGGGGTGCGGCTTATATTCGAAATCACACTTCATTAAAAAAAAATATATTCATAATTAGTAATACAGGGTGTAATACTCCTGAAATAATATTGCAAGAAAATTATTTTTTCTATAATTTCTGTCTGAAAATTGTGCTGCGGCCTATACACGCACGCAGCCTATACATGCGTAAATACGGTATATACTGTATGAGATCTAATCAACTGACTGTAAAATAGAGTAAAAGTGATCGATTTATTACATGGATATTTTTTTTTTTTTTTTACATTTTCGCTATTAAATATACAACAAAATGGCAAATGTCCAAAATATGAATAATACTGGTATAATAAATTTCTTACATTGCGAGAGGAAACCAGTTGGAATGTATTTTGTTGAAGTATAGATTATAATATTTACCCCTAAAGTTTTCCTGGTATTGACACATTTTGTGGAAAGAGATTAGAGCATAAAATGTGCTGAAATTGAAGAAATTCGTAGAAAATGCCAACGGAAAGATGAGAATTTGAAAATATAAAAGTGAATATCATGAAAGCAGGTGATAGGCTGGATCCGATTAACACGGAGACCGGTGGAGTACTAGTTGTAGACACGGATTGGCGGTTTCCGTAATCTGATGCAAGCTAGACCTCTGACACATGTCTGTTTGGAAACATGTGATAGTCATAGACAGAATCAGAATGGTATACGAGTATCTGGTGAAGGAGAAGCGGGTCCGCGTGTCTGACTCAAACTTGCAACACGAAGGAAATGCGCATGTCTTATGGTGAACTAAGAGTTAATCCTCCAGTCAGTCACACAGCCTCTCTGCAAGTGTCCCACGAAACCCTGGCAACAGAGGGGCCGTAGGCTTCAATAATTACATGAACATGCCTCAGATTCTTAACATATTTATAAATACCTTCTAAGTAGGCATTAATTTGGAAAAAGTATTAGTTGATGCAGTTGACATAATTTATTACAAATTTTCTGAAAATGGCAGAAGATGAAACAGGCCGAAGTAAGGAGTACACCATCCTGTTCCCGTAATATATACTCTGAACATTACTCCGATGTCTGAGAAAAAAAAAGTGTTCGCGATATTTTTAGCTGAATTTCCGTATTTTGATAAAAGTATAAAAGCATATGAAATCATCTTGCTGTCCGTGTCTACGTTCCCCACCTAAAGCCTCAAAGACGGAATACTGGAACCGGACGAGACAGTCGTTTCTAGGCAAAGGTTCGGTAAACACGTTCCGGCGGCAACGAATATAGACGGAACAGTGGCAGAATTATTGGAAGCGGTGTTTCCTATACGGTCCGTGTTATATTAAATGTCTTGTAGTGAAAGGGATGCAGAAGATTAGCCCTTGTGGAGGTGAGGTCGAATAACTCCATGGTAACCCTGCAAGTCGTAGGAGGGGACGAAAGGTGAACCCAGTGCCAGGGAATATATCCGGGCCAACTTGTTCCTGGGGGCTATAAATACGGGGACCTGTCCCTTCAGGTTGAGGGAGTCTAGGATCTGAGACAGTAAAATGTGGTCATGAGTCATGTGGGACTTGGACCTGAGAATGACTTCGCTGCCGAGGACCAGTAGTAATTGTAAACCACAGACCCATCCTCTCATCAGGGACTGGACTAACATGAAACACAAGGAATACTGGGAATCCTTAACTGGACTCAGGCAAGCAAAGGGATTCATACGAGGACCTTCTGCTAAAAGAGCGAAGGAACTGTTGAAGCTCAACAGGAACCAGCTACGATGGGTGGTATGACTACTTAGAGGACACTGTCACCTCAAAGGACGCCTGTTCAAACTGGGACTGAGTGATAGTCCCACCTGTGAGAGGTGTAAGACAGAAGATGAAACAGCCACACACGTCCTGTGTGTATGTGAGGCCTTAGCTTATTTAAGATTACGTCACTTGGGCCAGTACTTCATGGAACCAAGTGACTATTTTGACGCCCCCACGTCCAAGATCCTGCGCTTCATCCGAAGCGTGGGGTTGCTGAGGGAATAATTAAAAAAAGGGGAAGCACAATAGATCTGAGGTCGCGGTGCAAGGGCCGAGAAGGCCTGCCCCTCATATATTCTATTCTATTCTACATAAGGACTATAACCCCAAGTGTTCAGTTGGAAAATAAAAATGATTGGCCGTGAGTCTCAAGGGGCTTGTCCCCAAGATGAAATGATTGGCGGTAAACCGCCAGTCGTAATGTGACTGGCTCTGTAGGCAATTATTTCTTCCCAGAACTTCTTGTTTTGAGGATCATTTTGCGACGCTATCAGTAGAAAGGCTACGTAGCTGTGAACAGTAGCACGATATCTGAACAATGAACTGTAATGGATTTTTTGGGAACAGCCACATCCTAATCAAGGCACTATCCAGACAGTCACATGGGGGAACTAAGGGATACCAGAGAAATCCTCAGTCCAGACAGCCAGTGTTCTGGCCGAGATTCGAACTCAGCCCCTTTCGAATACGAGTCCTTGTCGTTACCCTGCACCGTCATGCGATTATAGAACAGTTTCACGCTTGAGTGTCTGAGCTTTGTCCTCATTGAATAACAGGTTAAAGTGTAACACGGAGAAGGGCAAGGAAATGCGGCGAGTAGCTCCAGTGCTACCGTATTGACTGCGGAGCGGTACACATTTGAGCTACGGCGCTTGTCATCAGACCACCCGAAATGTTGGGCCATCCAGTGACCTCTGCGTGCTGCCCAACAAGACCGGGTTCTGCTGGAGACATTTAGTCCCATATAATGTAGGCTCTGCAGGACAATGGCCGACAGGGTGATTAGTAAGACCTGTGACGGCAACACCATTCTTCTGTCTCCTCAGAATATATAACTATTCATATATTCATATATGCAGTTTAAACTGCCATTATAAACAGCTAAAACCTGCAAGCTTGATATTTGTCCATGGAGCTTCTATTTTTCCAGAGAGAAAGAGTGTATACATTTAAGATCAGTGGGCCCATTAGGACGAGGACACAGTTTCGACTTTCGATTTATTGTCTTCTTCTATATGGAGGCTTTTGTCTCGAGAATTAAGGGGTCTAGTTCCCAGCGGTGGAACCCAGTAGGAGGCGCCCAGTGCTGCCAGGGTGTTGCTTCGCCCTTCTTGTTACTGACTCTTTTAAAAATTATTAAATACGCTTCTTAAGGTTGTACCATTCCACATGCAGAATCACTCAGTAATATACAGTGTAAAAGGTAAAGATAGCCGACCACGGTAGCCGAGCGGTCTAAGGCATTTACTGTCTTCGCTCGCTTGGAAACCGGGATCGTGGTTTCGAATCCCACTCAGGGTTTGGATGTTATTTTTGTGTGTGTGCGTTTTTCTGTGTTTGTGTACAGGTAGATGCCTTGTGACGAGCTGATCACCCGCCCAAGGAGTCCTACCGAATGTGTAAGATCTAGAAAAACCGAAGTGAACGGAGAAGTTCACGGAGGTAGGCCTAGGCCCACTGAGGCTGTAGTGTAAAGGAAAAAAAAAGTTAACAATCAAGTTCCTTCCGTCAAATGTGACACTTTTTTAAGTTTTCCACCTCGTCAGCACCTGCCTTACATGTTTCGGCTCACCACGGAGCCATCATCAGAGGCATTTATAGTAGAAAAAGAAATCACCAACACACAAAACTTCACTTTGTCCAAGATAGCCACGTTCCAGTTAATTAAAATAATTACAAATAGTTAAAATTACCCAGAATGTCGATTCACTAAAAGTTTTTCACACACCACAGTAGCTTCCTTATTTGATTCGTCGTTAATTCTGTAAAATTATGTTTCGTTATTTGAAGTAAACAAGCATCACAACACACAGACAAGCAACATCAACTACCGACAGACAACACACGTCAACAACATCCCGAAGCAAAAAGATTGGGCCAAGCGGGAAAGAATTCTAGGGATTTTAAGAATTCTTACTTCAAATAACGAAACATAATTTTACAGAATTAACGACGAATCAAATAAGGAAGCTACTGTGGTGTGTGAAAAACTTTTAGTGAACCGACATTCTGGGTAATTTTAACTATTTGTAATTATTTTAATTAACTGGAACGTGGCTATCTTGGACAAAGTGAAGTTTTGTGTGTTGGTGATTTCTTTTTCTACTATAAATGCCTCTGATGATGGCTCCGTGGTGAGCCGAAACATGTAAGGCAGGTGCTGACGAGGTGGAAAACTTAAAAAAGAAGCACACAAGCATCACAACACACAGACAAGCAACATCAACTACCGACAGACAACACACGCCAACAACATCCCGAAGCAAAAAGATTGGGCCAAGCGGGAAAGAATTCTAGGGATTTTAAGAATTCTTACTTCAAATAACGAAACATAATTTTACAGAATTAACGACGAATCAAATAAGGAAGCTACTGTGGTGTGTGAAAAACTTTTAGTGAATCGACATTCTGGGTAATTTTAACTATTTGTAATTATTTTAATTAACTGGAACGTGGCTATCTTGGACAAAGTGAAGTTTTGTGTGTTGGTGATTTCTTTTTCTACTATAAATGCCTCTGATGATGGCTCCGTGGTGAGCCGAAACATGTAAGGCAGGTGCTGACGAGGTGGAAAACTTAAAAAAGTGTCACATTTGACGGAAGGAACTTGATTGTTAATTGGTTAGTGTGACGGACCAGAATGAAAGACCTTAAACTTATTGAAAAAAAAGGTAAAGGCGAGATAACGCTGTAACAGGCCGTGAAGGCCCATAGGGTTGTGAGACGTCCAGGCTCCCACATTTTGTCTAGACAATCGGCTCACAGATGGCAGTAAGGTTGTGAGCCTTAAGAGCCGGCCGACCTTTACCCCCAGGAAGATTTCTGGTACTCATTTCTGTTAGAGGCTGAGTTGAACCCAGGGCCATAGTGCAGCTGGAAGATTCGGTAAATTGAAAATCCACCTCGTCGGGACTCGAACCTGCGACCTTCCGGCTTGTAGCATAGTGCCTATCAACTGTAATATACAGAGTGTTCTCCATATTTAAATGTGAAACTTTGAAAAGAATGCCGTCTTCTGGGATGTGGCGTCGTGTGGATTTTGTGTGAACCGACGTTTCGGAGGAACGTATGGCTTCCATCTTCAGGGCAGAAAAATCCGTGTTAGCTTGTGGCTGCAACAAAGTGCTCATACTGGTTCTTCGCTCTCGGATTTTTCTACCCTGAGAATGGAAGCGATACGTTCCTCAGAAACGTCGGTTCACTTAGTCTGTAGTCGCTAGACACTAGATCCACATGGCGCTACATCCTAGAAGATGGCATACTTCATTTTCTTAAAGTTATTCTTTTTTTTTAACTGGTAATTTGTGTCTTGGAGTTTGTTCAGAGTCTTGTTATGGTGTACAGTGGTTGTGTCGCGTGTGCGGTCTACATTTAGTCGAAGTATATTCTGTGAACATATAATGAGACGTGTTATGTTTCTGGTAAACTTCATCGTTCGGGTTTTAGGTCTCACATTAAGATACAGGCTCGCTTCTTTATGTTCTTGTCAATGGGGAAAATGAACAATCAGCATTACGAGTGTGAGGGTTTCAATCTAATTACGTGGATTCCTAGGACCACTGTTACCAGCTGGAAAGCTTAATCTATTACCGCCATTATGCTTAAAGGCTAACCAACAACAGAACGACAGTCAATGAAGGAGTTTAGGGGAAGAACATAACATAGGGTAGATGTTCAGAGTCGAATTGACAAAGACTCAATTGAAAGGTTTGATTTCATATAATACGCCGTAAAATAAATACTGTGACATATGGGCGGTTTCTATAACAATAGAGGAATGTCGTCATTGCTAGGCAACGACCCCGTAAATATTCTCGCAGCAAAGAATACAGACAACAACAGAGAATACATCGTTATAAATCGTTTCTATACAATTAGCGTTGTGATACAAGAATGGAAGAAGTTTTCTATTTGGCCCGTGCCGAGGAATTATAAGAGGTTCCAGAACAACGGAGCGGTCAGTCGTAGTCAGTCGTGGCTGAAAAGCAGTGAATCAAGGACACGAAGCCGTCATAGAGAGGAGTAGTATAGAGTTCAGTTGAGAGTTCGGTTCTGTACTGGAGGTTGTGAAGAGAAGACTTTATGTGTAATTCAGTGAAAACACTGTCAAGGCTTAGCAATTGTTGAGATCTGTTACCTAGTAACGACTAGTGCAAACAGATATAGAAGACTTTATTTATGTATTATAATTACAGTAATCCTTACAGTAAGAACTAATTGTAGTTACGATTTGTGAATATCCAATAAATCTATTCGCCAATCCTAGCCCGCGTCTGTAGTGGCTCCTACATGCGATAACATAGATATAATATAACTCAATTCTCCTTTTCATACTTTGCTGACATGATTCATTTGCCTTCATTGTGGTCAATAGAAGGTGTAGAACACCACGGCCGATCACAGTGGCTGCGCGGTTTAAGGCGCGCTTGAACGCTAGGATCATGGGTTTGAATCCCACTCAAGATATGGATGTCTGTGTATGTTTATTCTGTGTGTAGGCAGCGGCTTTGCATCGGGCTGATCCCCCGGTCCAGGGAGTCCTGTCGACTGTGTATAGGATCGAGGAACTGAAAAAGTAGCTAAGGTCCAACAAAAGGACTGTGGAGCCATAGATAGGTAGAACAGACAAGTACTGAAATAATTGCTTAACATTGTAAGCCTCAGAAAATTGACTGCCATGTTTGGATTACCCTTAAGGGTACAGGTCAAAAGTTAGTGGAACATCACAAGAGGCAACCATAACTCTAGTAGGCATTGTCACAGCTAATCCTTCTGTGTCTAGAAGACATGGGACATTACATATTGTGCGGTCTGAAATGTCTCAGCTTTTCGAAACTTTAGTGTAAATAACAAAAGAAAAAGACGCACCTGATTTGTTCTCTGATTGTGCCGCTTTTGTCTGCTCGTGAATGCATTAACAGGTGGAGTTCTAGGGGGTCACATGTAATGGGAAGCTACAGAGGCCCACGAAGTTCCCTTAAGCAACAGGTCCATAACCAGATGTAAATTCCCCTGGCACCACGAACAGCAGACAAACGGCGTCACTACATCAAATTTTATGAATTCGATCTGTCATGTTGGGAAAGTCGAAGGGCGAACCTGGATTTCGAAATATGCCATCTAGCACTGCCGACATGGTTCCTGTGAACTAGTCCATAGTCCATATGACTCGTGATTTATACAGGTTCATCCAGTTCAGAACCCGTCTATAATTCATGCACACGCACCACACTGAATCGTGACAATATTAAAGGTAGGTTAGGAAACCTTCAGGAAAAGGAAAATGATGAGCCTTGAGATTAAACCGAAAGATAATGTCAAGTTTAATTTGAAAGAAGAAGGGCAAGAAGACATAAACTCAATATGAATGGTTCTGAATAGCGTTTAATTGCAGGATTTATAACGATGAACTTTTGGGGCCCATAACAGCAGAGAACCTCTCTGTTGGCTGAATAACTATATCGTAATCAGGGCATAACCGAATCATGGGGTCTTTTGCCTTTTACATGCTAACTGATAAAGTAAAGCTGTCCCTGTAACAAAGCCGTGGAGACTCACAGGGTTGTGAGATGTTGAGGCTCTCATATTTTCTAGATAATCGGCCCACAGATGGCGGTAAGGTTGTCAGCCTTACGCGCCGGCCGCCCTTTATCCCCCAGGAAGATTGTCGGTACTCATTTTATTTACAGCTGATATTCCCACACTTCATCACGGAATCATAAAATTTATGTATCAATTTATAAGCATCGACAACTTCATCATGGTAAGGACCGCCTCATGCGACACGCATAATGCATGCTGAAGACACTAATGTCCGGGAGGACTGCAGCTAGCCGCCTCATGCGACACGCATAATGCATGCTGAAGACACTAATGTCCGGGAGGACTGCAGCTAGCCGCCTCATGCGACAACATGAAACGCAACTTAAAGTCTGGCTTAGTGGTCGGCGCGCCAACCGATCAGAACCAGGAGATCCGCCTACCGCAGTTCGCATCTCGGTCATCACCCAAATGCGCCCTACATGCCTTGTAAGAAACAAAGCCGCTTTATCCATTTTCAGTATGGCACGTCACGTTTCCTCTCTTCTTGTAAATGTTTTATATGCATGGGAGTCTAGCAACGCACAGCCACAGGTAGCTGGGAACAGCGGACCAACTCCTCCGCGATATAAAAAATAGGTCCATAGGAAGCTTATAGAGAGAATCTGTTCTATTCTTTGTGAGTTATAAAAGTGATTGTGTAGCAAGGAAAGCTGTTGGCGTTTGTTAATGTAGTAAAGTGAATACAGCAGAACGTATGCGATACATTTCAAAAACCATTAATTCGAGATCAGGGTATGGTTGAATGTCTTGTATCAAAAAGGAAACTTCTGTTCGGAACCTCAAAGTAATCTAAAAGAACGCCCACGTTCATGTGACATTTCTGGCGCACAAAAGCAGTGGAGGAGAGAAGGATCAGTCTTCTTTTTCTGCTCGCTTCTGTTCCAAAAGTTGTACATCTTTATCAGAACCACTAATTCCGAGCTCATTGTTGCTGATCCCAGTGACCACGCTGTCTAAAGCGTGAACTGTCTTCGCCCGCTCTAGCACTGAGATCGTGAGTTCTAATCCCCACCAAGGCACTGACGTGTGTGTGCGTTTTTGTGTTTGTATCGTCCTGTGTGTAGGTAACGACCGTGCAAAGGACTGATCCCCGTCCAAGGAGTCATATCGACTGTCTATAGGATTAATAAACTTAAAAAGCAGCTAAGCTCCACAAAAGTTGTAGATCCATGTAGTTCACACTGATTGACCGAATGACGGACGAACTTACTAACAAACAAATAATTTAAATATCTGACTTGCTGCCTAACTGACCAACTGACTGACTGATATGATAGCAATAACGGGATAACAAGTTTCAGAAATGCCGAGCTAAGATAACGTCTTGAGTTTCGAATGAGAACTTGTCCAAAACATTAACGTCAGTTAAGTGTCTTAAATTAAGTGCTTCGAAGTGTTCCAGAACGTTCTATGAGTGGCGCTGATATGTATGGCGGAAGCCATTTTCCTCTAGGCTGTAGCATTGTCGTGGTTATAGAAGCCACACTCTGCCTCATTAAAATAACAAAAAGAAGTTTGCTAAAGCAATGCAAAAACTGACATTCGCGCGGTACTCATTTGCATAATGCAACAGGTTGAAGGTTCAAATGTCAGAGTACGGGACATGCCTAATGAGACATGAGTGCCGTGTTTGAAATAGCATCATGTAGTGTTGCCATAGAAACTCAAAATAATTTTCAAACACCCCACCTGGTAGGGGGGCAGTGTAAAGAGAAGATGGCTTCAATTAGGCTTCAAGCAAATATGAATGAACACACGACCACATATGTGCTTCAACATATATGTTTAAGTAGATGCATAACTTTTCTGTGCATGCAGACCTTGAGAGTTATATACTAGGAGAACTACATGGGGGTTTGGTATGTGGGTAGAAGAACTACAGGGTCCCTCTAAAACAAGTAATTGCAGGAAGCGTAGTTGCTTGAGACACTATGCTACAAGCTGGAATGTAGCGAGTTCGAGTCTCAATGAGGTGGATTTTTTCAATTTACCTAATCCTTCCAGCCGCATTAAGGCCCTGGAGTCGACACAGACTCTAACAAATGAGTATCAGGAATCTTCCTGGGGGTGTAAAGAGCGGCCGGTGCGTAAGGATGACAAGCTCACCGCCATCTGTAGCCCACTGTCTAGAGAAAATATGGGAGCCTCGACGTCTCACAACTCTATAGGCCGTCACGGCTTTTTAGAGGAATATCTTTACCGTTTAGCAACTATATTAAATGTCACCAAATTAAGATTTTTGTAAGAATGTTCTAATGCATACAATAAGACGGGCAAAGTCGGATAATATGAAATATATAATATCGTACATACGGGCCGTTTCTATAACAGTAGAGGAATGACCGTAAGCATTCTCACGGCAACGAATACAGGCAACAATAGAAGTACTGCCGTTTCTATGCGACGGCCGGCAAACACCCCCCCCCCTTTAAGAACATGACAACAATATAGGGGAAACTGTATTTTATATGGGGGAACGCGGTAGCGTAGTTGGTTGAGGCACTATGCTACAAGCCGGAAGGTCGCGGGTTCAAGTCCCGATAAGGTCATTGGATTTTTTTCAATAGATCTAATCCTTCCAGCCGCACTATGGCCCTGGAGTCGACTCAGCCTCTAACAGAAATGAGTACAAGGAATATTCTTGGGGGCAATGGGCGGCCGGCGCGTAGTGCTGACAAACTTACCGCCATCTATGAGCCGACTCTCTAGAAAATGTGGGAACCTCAACATCTCACAACCCTATGGGCCTCCACGGCCTATTACAGGGGTACCTTTACTTTTTTATTTTACTGTGTTTTCTATGCAGTCTGCGCCAAGCAAACGCATGTAACAATGGGACGTCTATTGCTAGGCAACGAAGCTGCAAACACGCATCCTTAACAAAAATAGACGGTGTTTTCCGTGGGTTCCGTGCAGAGGAGTCATTTTGAAAACAATCGGCGATACGAGAAAGATACAATATGCTCCCATGTTTAGACTGAATTTAATGCTTCAGTAAATCGAATTGTAATGATGCTGAATGAAACTGTAGAACACAGGGTGCCAATATAACGAAACAAGCTCTAATAGCAGGTAATATTGATTCTGCCAATAGGTGGATCTGACAGAAACCGTCTCTCTGTCGTCAACTGTCGTTAACTGTCGTCGTTTTCCTGATAAATGCTTGTTTAGAATATCATCTCGAAATTTCTTTTTTACGTCACAGTTATTCTCTGCTAATCGAGATCCCGCCAATCGATGATCCGCTCCATCGACACTCCTAAAGCATGCCTGAATACCCAAACGATCACCGTTCCCCATTCAAATGATGATTGGCAGTGCGCACGAATATTGAGGCATTCATAAGCTCAGTCACTTCGAACAGCCAATCATATTAGTACTCACCGTTTTTCGTCAAATTTTATAACGTTTTGAATAAAAATCGTGAAATTGTGGGGCATACAATGAAAAATGCTCAAACTGGGTTCGTTCACCGACGAATTGCTAATCGAGTACGTTTCATGGAACTAATTAATGTCGATTAAGGGGGTACGACATTGATCACTGTGATGTTATGATTGGGGGGTGAATACACGAAGCCTGTCAGCACAGAAACAGTTATACCACTTTTGTTATCCGTTTGCTACCCCCCCCCCCCGCCCCCTCTATGTGAGTATGTGTGGTCTGTGAACCTGTTCATTATATGGACTGGTTTCCACTCCACTTGCCAGCTCGGTCATGGTGCAGTCCGCGGTTGGGCTCGAGTTTCGTGGAGGCAGGTAACCTTACACAGGATTCATGTCACTGCAGATGCGACCTGAACAGATTCCAAAGGGTGACTTAGCGTCTTGCAGCATCCATCATGGTTCTGTGACGTATCTGAGTCACTTAGTTACGTGTCTATTGCTGTCTGCAGCAGAAATTATTTGCTCGAAACCACTTCGAAATCCCAAGCATTATATCAAGGCTTACACTATAGGGGAAAACCTAATGATTAAGGTAAGGGAGCCGTTGAATTTCTTGACACGTTGATCGACTGTCAGCTTCTCTACAAAACTTCAGCTCTGCTGACTTACTTAGTTATATTGCATTTTGAAAATATATAAACGTCTTTATTAAAGAACTGGATTCAATTGCTTTAAATGGATATTTTTGGGTAATAAGATTTGCTCTTACCGATCGCAGTGGCTGCGCGGTCTGAGATATGGAGCATCTTCGTTCGTTCGAACACTGGGATCATGGGTTCGAATCCCAATCGAGGCATTGATGTCTGTGTGGGTTTATTCTGTTTGTGTTGTCATGTGTAGGTAGCGGCATTGAGACGGGCTGATCACCCGTTCAAGGTGACTTACCTACTGAGTATAGGATTAAGAAAATGAAAAAAAAAAAAAAAGCGGCCAGGGCCCAACAAAGGGCTGTACAGCCATAGAAAGAGAGAGAATATTTGCACTTACTCCCTTGTCTGATGTTCCTTTTGAAGTGACAAAAGTTATCGCCGGTGTTTTATACAGCAATAATACGTACGTTACATACACTCAGTACAAGTAAGGTGTCTTGAGAACGAGGAAGAATAAATTCCGAAAAATGAATTCACTTCAGATATTAACTGTCCTAAGAAGCAATTTTGTCATCATTGAATTTCCGATAGAATTCTTATGATTCAATAATGAAATCTGAATATATGGCTAACTATAATCACACTCTAAACGAAATACATTTAACTAGCCACTTCGATTTGAATAACGACTGAATTAATGATGGGGGAGAGCAAAGAAACTTAAAAAGACAATGTCCAGCAGAGAGATTTGCCTGTCATAAAATGATATGGAATTCTAGTATCAAAAGTTCTCGATAAGTCTTCAAGACAACTGAACAGATGCTGCAAATTGTACAGCAGGCTTATCACTCACTCATGGATCTGAGCCCTTCTTGAGAAGCCGCCAATTGTGCAGCTACTGAAGAACTTCCTAGCGTTTTATGGAACCCGAAGGTTCATTACCGTGTTCACAAGGGCCCTCCACTGGTCCCTATCCTGAGCCCGACCAATATTGTTAACCAACCTCGTCTTTGTCTTCATGTTGGTTTCCTTCCTTTCGGCTTTCCCACCAATACCAGATATGCATTCCTCCTCTCCTCTATTCGTGCTAAACGCCATGCCCATCTCATTCTCCTTTACTTGATCATTCTAATTATTCTTGGAGAAGAGTACAAGTTATGAAGCTCCTCATTATGCAGTTTTCTCCAACCTCCTGTCACTTCATCCCTCTTCGGTCCAAATATTCTCCTCAACACCCTGTTCTCAAACACCCTCAGTCTATGTTCCTCCCTTAAAGTCAGTAGGCCTATATTATTCAAAATAAAATATTTCTGTAGCCACAAATAACCCAGCACACATGACTCATAATTTTATAGGAATATCTGTTTTGTGGGGTGTAAAGCTATAAATTTTCAAGCTAAGATGTTGAACCCTGTGTCAATGCATAACATATAAATTGTATGGGAAATGACAGAATATGGCTAACATAATACTAGTAAATTAGAATTTAGTTTTGTGAGTGGTTGTGAGAAGTGCATGGCAGGCGTCATTTCGATCCGCGCTCTGACAATACTGATGAAAACGTAAAGAGCGACATATGTTAGAAAGGAACTAAACAGCAGTATCATTGCATTCTTAGAAATGAATATTGTTTATATTCACTCTCCACGCCAAACAGACGTTACCTACAATGTCTTATGGCTTGCAAATAACGGACGGAACTCTTCACAAAATGAAAGAAAGCAAAAAATAAAACAAGGAACTAAATGACTTAATTGAGATATAAAGGGTCTGGTTCCTGAATTATTATGAACTGTCTCTTTTTATATAAATATTAACTCTCACTAAAATATACATTCAGTCTACTTTCTAAGTTTAATTAGGAAAGACAAATTTATGGTGTGACCATATCCGTGTCTCCCTTCCTTCTAATACGTTTTCTATATACTTATTTTTATATATTTATATTTTACCTATTTAATGCCCCTGTCAGTACCTCAGACTGTACGACTGCGAATGACATGACGAGTAGCGAATGAGGAATTGGAGAGAATTTGGAAACAAACGGTTGGAGCCTAATTCTGGATACAATTTCGGCATTTTTCTCAAGGGGCTGAGGAAAGCCTCCATAGATTCAGGTCAGTTAGACTCAATTTTCTATGAATATAGAATTTTCTTGTTATCATATCCAGATTAATGCTATTATCCATCCAGTTTAATATTCGAATGTTATCTGTGCTTGTTTAGCTGATAAAAAAACGACCTCTCCATGTAATGTACAGATGTACGCCCCTACACATCTTCATGGAATAATTCTTAGGCCCAGGAACCATTTTATAACTTTTACCGCTAATCTGTGTGGAGGCGGGATCGAATATCTTGAGAGTCACAGAAGGCCACAAGAAAGGAATTCGGTGCCTGGGGGTATAATTGGGCCACCATGTTACTGGGGGACATAAATACAGGGACCTTGTTCTCCAGATCTGGGGTTGGACGCAAGGCTGACGATCTTACTCTGAAAAGAAAAATATTGTTGCGAAAGTCAAGAAGGCGAAACCCGCTCGGTCTAATTCAAGACTAATCTGGCAGAATCTTCTAACGAAGGCTTTGGCTCAAAATGAGCTGATTTGCCAGTGATGATGACGAATTTCATACGCAATCCATACGCCAAAAATTTTACTATTATTTGTTTATCGCACAGAACATTAAAAGAAATCCGTAAATACCTGTTCTGAAAAAGGAAATACCAATCTCTGTTGGCTCGCAAAGTGGGTGCAGTCCTGAACAAATAAGGCCCGTATCTGTTTTGAAAACAGAATGGTCATTCATGCGATCCTGGCACACATAACATCAGCGTAGCAGTAATCCACTAACCTGAGTGCCAAGTTCTCTAAACTCTCCTTGTCTCTGAATTCAGTACCTGAACACTGGTACGCTGGGTGGGTCGCAGTCTGCTTATGGTAGCGCCGGCCCCATTCTTCTGCAGCGCACCTTCAGCATCAGGAGTTTGAAGCAATCGAAACTGGTCTAAAAGTTGCTGCTGTGGTGGAGAGGTCATGCGCGGGTGAGCATCGCTAAGTTCCTGGTCATGCGACTTCCTGGAGGTTACTATTGGACGGTTGTTCCATATTCAAAGAATGAAATATGAAGTCACAATTTATCTTTTGTGAGAAAGCGTGACATACTCCCCGTCGTAAACCATTCAGTGTATCCAAAAGGTTGTATATAAATTTTAACGTCTTTGTATCCTTCTGTCTTATTGTGAAATACAACCTAAAACCACTACTGCAGAAGTCACGTTTCCAAATTAAATACAAATGGAAATACGAGAGAATTATTTTAATTATTTTAATGTAGGCGTTTAACGACGCTCTCAGTAACATATATTATAGTTATGTACATATCATTGAGTGCCCAAAAAAGGTCTGTAGAGTCATTTCAATATATCAATGAGTTATTGATAACGATGGCGAATAATGAATTAGGAAGGATGTGGAAGGAAACAGCCGTGACCTAATTTAGGGTATTATTCCAGCATTAGCTTGGAGGTGCTCAGGAAAATCACGATAAGTCTCAGTCACGATAGACGGTGGTACCGCCGAAACTCCGAATGCACATCTCCCGAATACAAGACAGAAACGATGTCGCTTGAGGGAAATACCCCGGTGAGGTTACAGTGGCAATATTTTTTGAGAAAAAAAGTATTTCTATCGTATTCAATCTAAACTAATTTCTGTATGAAAGAGCAGCCTTCTAGGTGGTGGCGCCGTGTAGATATTGTGTAAAGCGACGTTGCGGAGGAACGGATCGCCTCCATCTTCAGGATAGAAGACAGGAAGAAAAAATCCGCGAGCGAACCAGCGTGAGTAGGTGCAACAGAATGAAAACACAATATCTACATGACGCCACATCCCAGAAGACTGCTTTCTTCATAGTCACTGCCGTGAAAACCTCAAATCTTACTTAATTTCTGTATATTCGGAAGTAACTTACAAACTTACACTTTTACTGTCTTGAAAATGAAGTATATTTAACGTGTTTTGTCACGTAAACATTTCTTCTGTCTTCCAAGGGGTTTTGTTTGCTTCAAAGAATAGGAGAATAATTTTGAAATCTGTTCAGTAGGAATTCGAGAAAAGACAAATCCTCAGTAACGTTAATTTCAAAGCACTTATCATGTGAAATGGCATCAGTGCCAGTCAAGGCGTACTCTGCGTACATTTAGCATGGAACTGAACTAGGCAGGGTGGAACATGGAATGAAAACCATGCCCATTGTATTTATTTACCTTGCTCGGAAAATGTGATATTGTTTGAATGAAGACAGCAGAATAATTAAATGGTACTTTTGTACAAGGATTAAAAAGCAGGAAAACGTTGATTAAATACAACAAGTTGAGCAGTAAAATATATCGTGACTTATAAATAGAAGTTTAAACAATTCATATTTATTCATGGATTCCTGTCTTGATGTGAGCTAACTCTGAGACTCAAAATATAAATCCGAAGTTTGGGTGTTGTCGTTTGTGCTCCAACATATCCCTCACAACCGACATACTTTATTTTCTTAGCCTATTTCCCTTATTTAAAAAAAAATGGAGGCTTATGAGATCACCTTGCTGTCCGTCTGTGTATCCGTCTCTCTCTGTACATCTGTCTGTGTAAAAGTACAAAAAAAAAAGAGTAAAGCTATCCCCGTACCAGGCCGTGAAGGCCCATAGGGTTGTGAGACGTTGAGGGTCCCACAATATCTAGACAATCGCCTCAAAAATGGCGGTAAGGTTGTCAGCCTTACGCGCCAGCTGTGCTTTACTCCCCAGGAAAATTACTTAATTAATTCCTGATACTCATTTCTGTTAGAGGCTGAGTCGACCCCAGGGCCATAGTGCGGCTGGAAGGTTTAGGTAATTTGAAAAGAAAATGTAATGACCTCATCGGGACTTAAACCCGCGACATTCCGGCTTGTAGCATAGTACCTCGTCTGTCTGTGTATCTCCCTTAATTTGTTAGGCTTATGAGGCGTATAATATCACCTTGCTTTCTGCCTATCTCCTTACTTTTTGTTAGGAGGTTTATGAGCTCACCTTGCTGCCTGTGTGTTTGTGTGTCTGCTTTAGATTTTTCGTTTTCTATGCAGACCGTGTCGTGTCAAACGAAATAAAGTGATTAGTTCTTCTCAGAGCTTCATGTTCCTTTAACTGTTGAATTGAAGCAATCGTTAGGTGCGTTCACAATCTTGCGGGGCGCCTATTAAATTAGATGAGCTCGTCCGTCGTCACGAACAGAGAAATTCGAGAACCGCTGGATGGATTTTCATGATGTTTGATAATGGATAATTTTACAACAGAATATTAAGTTGTATTCATCTTTACTAGAATTGGGCATGTTTAGGGATTACAGTTCATGCGCGTCTATGCGTCTCGCTAAATAATTGTTGAAGAGAAATATATTTGCACAGAAGTTGCAGAGCGATGCATATTCTATATCTATTGCACTATTCCCTCAAAGTCTAAGAATTAAACTGAATTATTATTATTATTTCTAAATATCTATACCTTACATTTCTCAATTTTCAATATCAACTTAGATTTTTGATAATGAAATTATTATCATTTTGTTTGTTTGTTTCCTTATATGCAGTAATGTATTTTCTTCCAGTGTTTACTTTTATTTAATCTTTGATTTATGTTGTGTTTATGCATTATGTAATTACTTTAAATACACTGTGCTGCATCTGTAATTGACCTTGCGGCAGTTGGCTCAGCACATAAATAATAAAGAACTGAATTATTATTGTTGTTATAATTATTTATTTTTGTCGCCTCTTAACGCTAACTTTAATTATTCTTGGAATTATTATTAATTTATTGCATTTATATAAACCGTCATATTTTGTATTTTGTTCTTTAACTATTTTCGTGTATTTCTATATATTCGTGCTAACTTTTTAATTGGCGTCTGTGTTGTTAAGTTTGCACGTAAATAAACACGAATTGAATTGAATTGTTATCATCGCTATTATATCGTAATTGTTAGTATTAAACTGAATTTATTATAAATGTTAACTAGAGATAGATTTTTAGGTATATTATTCAATTCATCTTATCAGTTTGATTCTGGTATTTGTATGCGGAAATCATTCACCGACACTGAAATTACGTAGTTTGTCTGAGGAATATTTCGCTTAAACAGGAGACGCATTTTTGAATCAACAGCAAAACCAATAGAGCAAGTTCAGTAAAATTGCCACGGACTTTCACGAAGGTATTCATTATGTCCGGACAACCGATAATCAGGCCCATTCAATTAGAACAACAACAATATCAACCGAGAATTAAGTTCACACAGTATCCGGATGTTGAGCTGACTTCAAACAAAAAAGACAAGTCGAGATCAAAGTGCCTATCGGAGACTTAAGAATTATTGCGAGCTACAACACTAATTATAGCTTTATTAGCAAACCTCTCATCACATGGTAACTTGGAGTACAAATTATACACAGAAAATTATATATTCTATTTCATATCCCTTCACCTTGTTCGTGGTTCTGATGCAATGAAGAAAACAATAATTATATAAAATATCCTTCAATAAATGCAGCTGAACTGAAGATAAAAATGAAAGTCACCACAATGTAGTATATAAACTGGGTCATATGTTTCTTGCAACTCATACTAAATTTCAAAGCGATGTTCAGGACAAAATGACCTACATTGGAAACAACGTGAAAGCCTAGCACACCCCATCTACAGAATCCCACAATACGACTGTGATTAATAAAATCTTCATTTCACTGGATAAAACTTCTTTCCCCCCGGATGTTGGCAGAGTGAGGAAGAATGTATGTGTACAAACATTGTCTGTGTCTACATGCTACAATTCCAGACAGCGTCGGTCATGACACGGTCTGAGGCAAGTACTGTCTTCACTCCCTCGGAAGTCGGGATCGTGGGTTCGATCCCCACACAAGGCATGGATCTTTGGTATGGGTATGTGTTTATTCTGAGTTTGTGTTATCCTGTGTTAGGTAGAGGCCTTGCGACGGGCTGATCACCCGTCCAAGGAGTCCTACCTCTCTAAAATGAACATGAAACTGAAAATCAGAGGCCGGGCTCAAAGGGGGCTGTAGAGCCAGCAAAAAAAAAAAAAAATCTGAAGGCTAGGAACATGCGCCTGAGAAATTAAAATCCTCATACCATGCGCCTATACTACGGGTGCGAAGTGTACTATTTTCTGGGATGTGGCACTGTCTATTGATGGTGGTAGTTCAAGGACGTTTCGGAGGAACTGCCAGACTACACTACATCACTTCCAGGTATATAGAAATCTTCATAGTCACAGCTGTGAGAACCTCAAATCTAACACAAAAGAGGCGATCAATTAGACTTTCATTTGTTGTTTTTATTATTATAAATTTGGATTTTGGCAAGGGGCTCACATGTACGAGTATAATCCTACCCCGTCAGTACATAGAGAAACAACTTCACATGATACAAATTTGAAATTAAGTTGTATATTGCCAGATCTAAATATTAAGTACATATTTTAATACTAAGAGGATCGTTTCTAAATAGCTCTTTTCTGCAGTTCCTTGACAGAATATATACAAATGACGATCGCTTAAAGAAAGTACAGAAAACTGTAATTTTACCTGTCGCTTTATGACTGGGTTAAATTTGGTCTTTCGAATCCAGGAAAGAAGAAAGGCTGAGGATGTTTGAGAACAGGGTGCTGAAGGGAATATTTCGACCTAAGAGGGAGAAATTTTCAAAAAGTTGAAAGAATTGAAATAATGAGGGGATTCACAATTTTTATTCGTCACCTAATTTTATTATGATTAACAAATCAAGGATGATAAGATGTGTGGGTCGTGTAGCACGCACGGAAGAACTGAGAAATTAATTTTTAGTCCAGAACGTGAAAGGAGAGATCTCTCGTAAAGTCTAGGTGTAAATGGCTCTGGATCCTAAAGACGTGGGATGGGATGTTGAGAACGCATCCATTAGGCAGGGGTCAGGGATCAGTGGCGCGCATCTGTGAAAACGGTAATGAACCTTTGGTTTCCATAAAAGGAGGGTAATTCTTTGACTAACTGAGCGACTGTTAGCTCTCTAAGGACAGTGCCACATGGGTTTAGTTACTTCGACGGTTATCAGATGTTTTGAAACTGGTTTCTTTATACATGATCCTGAAATAGTGATACTGTTTTGTTATGTATTCTCCACATGTTGGTCCTTTATTATAAAATAGGTGTATTTCTAAGATCTTCAGTTTTTTCTTTACCACGTTTTTGTCTTGTGTTACGGAAAATTGTGCCAGCAAAAATTTCCGCTTTTTATTTCGTAGGACTGCCATGACAGGGCTCACTGCAGAGTGTAATAGCCTAGCTACCTTCATCACCTTCATCATCATCAATACAATCAGTAACACACTAACTAGCTTTGTAAAGATCTCGAACTATGTATTCAATTTGTTATCATAGTCTCCCTTCAGTATCTAATCATGGCTTTTGTGAAGATTAATTTTTGTTCACATTTAAATTTGCTTGTGCTACCAGGATTTCTAGCATTATGAATTTATTTCCTTTTCGATTAGTTGTGAGTCATTCTTAAAAAAAAAAAAGCTGACTTGATCTAATACTGCCACTTGCTCTGTATCTTGATTTTTATCCACATACCTTGACTGCTCTTCACATAGGATATCTACGAAAATGCATACGGTAATTGCAAGGTAAGGTAAAGTTATCGCTGTATCTAATTACAGGTATGTCATTAAGCACTATGCCATGAAGTCATGTGGGGAGTGGAAGTATAGCTCCAGCATTCTAGAGCTCAGCACTAGATGGAAGCGAGTGGTCAGCTTCACGTTCCTGTCGCTTTAATCCGGTGAATATGACCTCCGGTGCCGATTGAATAGGAAGATGAATGAGCTCCATAGTCGGTATGAACGTTATGGATAAGGGAAACATATTTTTTCCCTGTCAGGAATCAAACCCTGGTTGTCCAACTGGTAGCCAAATCGTATAGCGATAGATATTGCTTTTCTTTCCATTTCTTTCTTCATCCCTCGATTCTCTTTTCCTCTAGCTATCTTTCCTTGCCTTTATTTCCTTGTGCGATAAAGCTCTGTTTTGGAATACAATACAACAGCGTACTGCTAATGAATCACAGCTGTCTTAAACATTTATTTTTGTTTGTGTGTGTACTTGGTACACTAAGCAGAGCTAAGCACGTTATTAGGAGTTAGCATAATTCATAATGACCGGTTTGTTGACCCTCTGAAAAGAATATACGGAAGGTAAGAAAGTCACGTTTAGGTAAAGGGGTTGTTTCATTCATTAAGAAGGTGGGAGGAAGGCTTGTGGCAAGATTTACTTCATTATCACTGCATATTCAATGTCCGAGTTTACCGGACCGGTCTGGGCTTGATGTCGGCTGGGCGCCACGCAATTCCCCGCAGCTCGCTGACCTCTCTCGTCCGTTGCTTCGACTTTTCTTCCTGACGCCTCCATACTGTGATCAACAGAGATAGCGTCGCCTGTTCCGCTCTCTCGTGCACTTATATAGCAATTAATTTTACACAAATTTCTGTTACGGTGCCTTACGTCCTTCACATTAAGGTGACATTTCTTCTGAAGTTCCCACTTGATCATATCCAAGAATCTGTATCTCCTCAAAGGATTAAATCTCTCCACTAGCATGTCCATATTGACAAACAGACAATACAGTTCAACTGTTTCTGAACACACACTCTTCCTCCCTAACCAACCTTGTTCCGACAAGGCATTTGTACACTATCCCAGATATTAACGAAACTGTTTTACAATTGTAAACGGTAGGGACACAACATCTCAAACTTAATGACAAATTTGCAACGAGAGATCGAGATCAGTGCTGCTCTTTCCTCTAAGGTAACGCGCGCAACAATAGAAGAGCAGTGTTTTCCGTGATCCGCGCTGCGCGAGTTCCTATGCAACGGATCGGTATACACATTTCTGTAGCTGTGAATCAACACGCAACAGTAGAGGAAGCGGTGTTTTCTGTAGGTCCACCCCGAGGCTATATAACGAGGATCTCACGCAGCTATAATTAGAACTGAGTTGAGTTCTAGAGTTGGCACTTGGCAGAAGAAATGGCAAGAAAGGAATTAGGCTGTGTGAAAGAAAACTTATTAAAGTGCTACAGCGACAGTGACTGTTTAAATCTGTTGCAAGGATGCGATTAGTGATGACTGAGAACCCTAATGTGTGTGTGTGTGTGTGTGTGTGTGTGCAACGGTTTCTTGTCAAGTGTGTAGTTAGCGATAGCGCTATGTTACTTGTAGTTACTAATTAATGTATAACATGTCAATAACGCCAATCATCCAATCCAAAACTGTCTAACAGTCAACCCTACATGTGATAACATGTATGTTTATTAAAAGGGCACAAAGATACAGGGATAGCTCCATAATTTTATTATATTAGGAACATATTCCTCGCAAATACCTGTACATATTTATATGCCCCACGTATTTAGAATATCGAGAATCTACCACATACAGTGAATTTACATGTCTTCCATGAAGCAGATGTTCGCGTTATGTGCTGGTCCGACTTGGCCGTAGGGGCGTCTGGCTTTCCCGACTTAGGGAGCGCTCGGAAAAAGATGTCACTTTGGAAGTCTTAGTCGCTTTTGTTTTATGTTAAGTACTTCCTTTTTATAATTTAAACTTTTTTTTTAATCGATTAAATTCGATTTTTAAAATCACTGAAATTCGATTTCACCTTTATGTAAATTTGTAGCTCTATTATACCGATATGAACTACAATTAACCATTTGTAGACTGAGCAGCAGTAAATTGCTGCTGATCCTCGCCAACACAGTCGTTCTTTTTTTCAGACCCCGTCGAGACGCATCACCAATTTCTGTTCGTTCCAAGACCATATACGTGTGTGTTAATGAGGTCTCCCTTCCTACTAGACGAGGAGTTGTTCTCTACAAGTTAGTGCCACACTGTTGCACCGAATTTCTTCTCAAATAATGAAGTTCTTTGAAATTATACATAACAATTCAGTTCGTACCACACAGAAAACACATTAAGTCTCCGCCACAAGAATCAACTGGTTAATGTTCTTTAAGGAAATAATAGCTGTTTATTGAGAACAATACGAAACACACAAACATATTTCATGGGCAGAATTTAGACTTTTACCCCTTTAGTGTAAGTGGTACATATATAACCACTGGTCATTAAGGACTAGACATGTTTGAAAACTGTTAGTGTTGGGCTAAGATTTTAACTAAACGCGTTATGTATTTTTGGAGATGAAGTATGTGAACGAAAGGATATGACCTCCCTCGAAGTTACGAATTAGCATTTATGCAAATAAGGTACAATACACATTCGCTGTAATTCAAGCATGGTCAAGGATATCTGAAATGTACTATCCCAGAACATATGATTAGGCTTAGAGGATAGATTTAAGAACATTGTGAATGTCCTCATTATATATTCTGATATGTACAACAGTACGAATGACGAAATATCCATTAGAATTTCAGGCAGTTTGTTTGATCCGGCATTGGTATGTGTGTGAACATTTCCTTGGTTCTGAATTCGTGCCCATTGTAATAACCAGAAGCCCTCTTCCAGGAAGATAATGATGGACAATATTATGGAACTGTAATTCGACCATTCATTATACATGTATATCATCCTATGTTCTTCTCATAACAGCTACAACAAAAGCACATCATTGTTGAAATAGCATTCTTCATATCAAATCGTGCTTCGCAGGTCAGAGTAACCCCAGGTGATGGCTGCTATCTGGCTGTCCATCTGCAGTACTTATTATATCTATCGATCCAGCGGCCGCAATCACGGCATCGCCATTAGCAAGGCCGCAGCGCCGAGCCGAGCCGTGACCTGCACTGCCCTTCCACTTGTACATCAGGTGCCCGGCTGGTCACGAGTCGCGGAGAACATAGGCAATGCCCCACAAGAACCTTCACGAGGCGGACGATACAGCTAAACGACACATTGTCTTACTTTCTACTCCTTTCTCTGTTAGCCCTTATCCACGCTGAAAGCGCACCTCAACAGCACGTAACTCACCTACATAAACGAAAACCAACAAGTTGCTTCAGTCTTTATGATCTGTATTTTGGAAGGACCCGATTCGAATATCGGCCAACATACCGACTATGTTCACAGATGTTTTTCGCATTTTCCCTCTGCACCCCCAGGCAAAAGCACGTAACTCACCTACATAAACGAAAACCAACAAGTTGCTTCAGTCTTTATGATCTGTATTTTGGAAGGACCCGATTCGAATATCGGCCAACATACCGACTATGTTCACAGATGTTTTTCGCATTTTCCCTCTGCACCCCCAGGCAAATGACGATACAGTATCCCAATTTAGGTCACTGCTCTTCCCTTTCATGTCCTTTTCAATTTATTATTCATACAATAATTCGATGTTAAATTTATGGGGAGTACCGTTAAATAAATAAGCCGGAAGGTCGCGGTTTCAAGTCCCGATGAGGTCATTTGATATTTTTTCAGTTAATCTAAACCTTCAAGCCGCACTAGGCCCTGGGGTTTCCTCAGTCTCTAACAGAAATGAGTACCAGGAATTAATTAAATAATTTTCTTGGGGAGTAAAGCAAGGCAGGCGCGTAAGGCTGACAACCTTACCGCCATCTTTGAGCGGATTGTCTAGATAATGTGGGAGCCTCAACGTCTCACAACCCTATGGGCCTTCACGGCCTGGTACAGGGATAGCTTTACTTTACTTTTTCTTACCGTTAAATAAATAACAAATAACCAAATTACATACCCGGGTACCAGGACACGTTTCATGAGTTTCTGTTGTTGTTTTGCCCATAACTCTTTGTTTTAAGATGAAACCTATGCAGATACCTCAGGGGGGATCAGATGAATGAATTATTTGTCACATCATCGCAACTTTTAGAAAGCTACACCTATACGGTAAAATATAAATTTTCATAATTAATTAAGAACTTAAGCACTAAATCATAAAGACTCATTGTGGAGTGGAAGTAAAACTCAATCATTCTTAACGTCGGCACTAGGCCGATATCAGTGGTCAGCTTCACGCGTCGGCCGGCTTACCACCAGAGAGCTTCCGGTAGAAATTGGGTAGGAAGCTGAGTTGTTCCTAAAGGCTGTCTTGACGCTGTGGAGTAAAGAAAGATCTCTTGCTTCTAGAGGGAAAAGAACCCCAACCCTCAAGCCCGTTGCTATACTGACAGAGCTGTGAACTTAAGTCGCAACTGGGCAAGAGCTAAATGGTTTTCAGTAGGTCACCTCCGTATTTCATTTATACACTTACACGCATTGCAGTTGCCTTCTACTATAGGCTTATTACTGTCGTCTGTAATTAACATAAATTATAAAACGACTGACAATATCAGTACAGTTGATGAAAAGTTTAAAATTTAAAAGTTCAGTGGCTGCTGTGTTTTCTTACCCTTGGTATATAAAATCTTTTGCGTGGTTAGACGTATGTTTGTCTGCAAATACAATATAAGATGTTCTTAATTCTGCATCTTTGTTATTTCTTTTCTTGGCACTACAGCCCTAGTGGGCCTAGGCCTACCTTCATGAACTCCGTTCACTTCGGTTTTTCTAGATCTTACACATACGGTAGGACTCCTTGGGCGAGTAATTAGCTCGTCGCAAGGCCTCTACCTGTACACAAACACAGAAAAACGCACACAAACATCCATGCCCTGAGTGGGATTCGAACCTACTATCCCGGCTTCCGAACGAGCGAAGACAGTGCATGCCTCAGGCCACTCGGCTACCGTGACCGGCGATTTTTGTTATTTAGAACATGTTAATCAAGAAAGTTACTGGTTGCCGTATCTCTAGTGTTGAACTTGATAGAATCTTGATACTCACTAATTCGCTTGAAAATGCGGCGGCTCAGAATATCTCTTATAAAAATCTTTAAAAAATTGCGTGAGATAGAAACTGGATTCATATGGCTCAGGATGGGTCCAGTGGCAGGCTGGTGTGAACAAATATATTGTCATGTGAGGGACTGACTATAGACGGTGTCTGGATTGCAGATTGGATTATTGACTACTTTAACACATAATTCTTATCTACCAGTAATTATAGAGCCATCGCTATGACCACAATTTACAAATAACTACAGCAGGCGCTAAGGGTTTTCCAGCCTGTAATGACATTACTAGTTGTTTCCCGGTAAAGGATCTTAACAATGGAGATTCTTTAGCTTCTGTACTCACGCCATTGCCGCAGGCCACTGTCTCACAATTGAGCTAAATTCTAAACTTGTCCCACCGATAGCTTCTTGGCACGGACCGCGCAGAAACACAGTTTCCAACAGTTCCTCTATTGTTGCGCTCCGACCCTTTGCTGTGGGAACATATTTATTTGCGAAGGCGTTACTCAGTAACGGATATATATACTTGCTTATTAAGAATTTGTTGCCTAGCAACGGATGTTGTTTCGTTTTTGTTACCCAGTAACCCGCCTATATGCTACCATATGAAGTTTCGAGTTCCGTAAATGTTGAGGAGCTTCCTCAGAAGATAACGGACCATCAGCTTCTGGGGAACTCAGTTCCATTGATTTAGTTAATTAGTTCTTCATTCTACCAATCTCGGAAAGTATATACGTAGATTTAGTAACTGATTCATTGTTGTACAATATCCTAATAAGAAATATAAAATGACTAACCTGTCATTTTCAATTTCCTGAAAATTACTTTAGACGCAGAAACAACTCCTTACAAATGTCGCTTCCTTTCGGTTCGATTCCGTCTCTGCAATCAGAGTTTCCCCCCTCCGGCCTCGTCCCACGCGAAGTGGAAAGGAGCATAGATCGAAAAGCAGCTGTTGCACGCAACCGAATTTCTTTATACAGTGCTCATGTAGAACAACGTTAACGCCCCACTTCGGAAGTAATGTATTTGAAAGCTGCCTTACAGCGGGTACGAATTATCGCTGGCTCATACATACTCGTGGGGCACGCGGTAGCGTAGTTGGTTGAGGCACTATAATACAAATCGCAAGTTCACGGGTTCAAGTCCCAGTGAGGTGGATTTTTTCAACTTACCTAATCCTTCCAGCCGCACTATGGCCCTGGGGTCGACTCAGCCTCTAACAAAAATAAGTACCAGGAATCTTCCATGGGGGTAAAGGGCGGCCGGCGCGTAAGACTGACAAATTTACCGCCATATGAGAACTGATTTTCTAGAGAAAATGTGGAAGCTCCGATGTCTCACAAACCTATGGGTCTCTACGGCCTGTTACAGGATAGTTTTAACTCATATACCCTCGTAGTTGTGCATATTTCACGATTCAGTCCACGTTCACCTAATTCATTCTAACTATGAATATTCCAGACATAATAATATCTGATTAGGCAAATAATAGCATTATAATCTGCTTGCTACTACTGTGGCAGGAACGCATGTATGTATAAATATAAATATGAAGGCCAATGAAAAGCTTCATTTGATGTACTCTTGTCGCTTTATCTCTTAATGGTTCTGTGTGCACATTCTGGGGAACAGAGAAAACAGGATACAATGCATGAAACATAAATACCTGAACACAGGATATAAAACAATTTTTTTTTTAATTTTTATTACGATTTTACTGAATTTATTTGTAGATTTACAGCCCATATGCCTCAAGGATTTACATGAAGTTATAATCTTAAAAATAATGAAAATTTAAGAAAGGTCTTTCAAAATTAATTGCTTTCCGTTTCTGTTTTCGTTCAATTAAAGCAATCTACTGCTTGTGTCCTTCCTAGTAAGGTATGCATGTATAGGTCCTATAGCAGTTTAAGATTACTGATTGGCGTTGTATATGTGGATGGGATTCCTGGATGTAGTTACTTTTGTTGTTCAACAGATGACGTTAATCGTCAGTCTCGAAATATCGTTCCGTAACACGTGTATGATGGGAAAGGAATACTGGAAAACGTTGGTGAATTGCAAAAGTATGAAAGTTGTGTAACAAATAAAGAGACTTCGAACTGAATTTCCAATAGTTGTTACATTAATAACTTTTACTGTGAGAAGATCTTGACATTAACTGCTTGGATATGGAGAGAACTGTTATTGTCGCTGTTTCTCTTGGAATATCGAATAAATCAGATTCGAAGGGCCCTTGATTCAATGCAACATATACTTTTTATCGGATAGGGAAAGAGTTAACATAAAAGAGTTCATATGGATTCTAAAACTGAAGATTAACGGACGGATTACTGTGTCAAATTCGTTCACGAAACAATTCTTCTTATTCTTCTCTTACGTCTTCCCCCACTACAAGGAGTGGTTGCTTTCAAGAGCTTCCTAACCTCAGAAGTGAAACTGACCGCTGACCTGCTTCTCTTGAAGTATACGAGTATTCATATGCGATTTTGTGGATTCTGTCTCCTTGTACTCTGTCCGCAGGTGGTCTCAGATATAACTGATAAGTTTGATGTCACCAAATATGTTTGTAGCTTACGGCCTTCCTCTTATTTCTTCATTTCGAACCCTGTCTCTTAAAGTTTCTCCAGTGGTGATCTAAGATAATATAAGCGAGCGTCTTCTGTTCTCCGAAGGCCATTGTAACTCACTCAATATATTCTGCTTCCTAAAAGTAATGGCGGTTTGAATACAAAATTGTGTAGTCTAAACTTACTGGACTGGCGTTTATCGTTTCGGTTTCGAAAACTATTATCCCATTTAAGCTCCATAAAGCCCTCCTTTATAACAGAATTTAATAAGATAGTTTTATGAGTTGTTAAATCTAATGGATCTTAGAGAGATAGGATGGGATGATATTGATTGGATTGATCTGTCTCATGATAGGCACCAGTAGAGGGCTCTTGTGAACATGTTAATGAACCTTCGGGTTCCATGAAATGCTGGGAAATTCTTGAGTAGCTGCAGAATTGGCGCCTCCTCCAGAAAGGCTCAGCTCCATGAGTAAGTNTGTATGAGTGACTAAAGACGGGGTATGGATTGGTAATTGTATTTATTGGCCACTTACAGATCATAACTACAGCTACATGTAGCGCTATGGATAATTCACCCGCTCTGCAGTTCATTGCCGCACGCACTAAATCTTTTCAGTCTGTTGTGTCTGCTCAAGTCGTTGTCTGGTAACGGCTTCCAAGAGCGGGCGCTCCCTTTACTCTGAGTTCCCGAACTATCCCCGTGCCTCAGCTTCCAGCGTCAAACAGCAACAGCTGACGACTGACCCCAGCAGCCTTTTAACTCACTCACCAACCAACTCACCTCCTCCACTCTATTTAACTGCACTGCACTCACTCACTGAACTGAACTCGTTTGGTCGAGTCATATAGCCTCGGAGCGGACAGCATAAAAATGGCTCTTCCAACGGTACTTCCACTGTTACACAGGTCTCTGCCTAGCAACGGCTGCTGTCTCTTTTGTGTTTCGCAGTCGTTGCCTTCAATGGTGAGAATTGTCTGTTTGTCTCGTTGAGAATTCAACTCAAGACTCCTACACAGTTAAATTGCCCCGCCTATTGTGAGATATGGATTATTGAATTGAAAATCAATATAAAGTGAACAAATTTGATATCAGAGTTTCCGATATGTAAAGAAATGAAATGAAATGGGCGTATTTCAGGTCTCCACTGTTGTGACTGTGGGTTATAACGCTGTGTACCTTCCAAACAGCCCAGAGTATTGGAGGAACACATCGCCTTCATCATTAGAATTGAAAAGTAAGCCAAGAAACCAGGGGAAGCAGGCCTCAAGTTAACGAAGGTTATCACTCAAAAATTCCTGTGAACAGAATGGTTAGGCGACTCGAGGGGAACCATTCGTACAGAAACTTGCAAGTGTAGCTCCGTGCATTATTAACTTCGTGCTGGCTTATGGTGAGTGACGCTTTTCAACCCATGCAATAATTCCTCATTGTCTTTTGGCCAGACCCAGGAAGGTCTGGTGAAGAACCCACTACAGTATTTCTGGTGTGATACGGCGCCAGTTTTCTTTCAAGTGCCTAGCAATTTAACGAGAACGTCGCCCGGATTATGGCTGCTAACCTTGTCAGTATCAAATTATACGCGAGTGGATAATATTTTAAAGAATGGATGTTTTTTTAATGTTAGTGGGGTGGGACTAACTCCCTGGTACTGCGGCCACTTCTGGCCTATTGTACCAGCCCCAGATAATAGGTGAGGGTGATTGTGGAGGAATTGGTGGAAAGAAGATTGGCAGGGGAAACCGAAGTACTCGGAGAAAACCTGCCCCAGCTCCACTTTGTCCACCACAAATCCGACTTGACCAGACCCGGGATCGAACCCGGGCCGCCGCGGTGGGAAGCTAGCGACTAACCGCTTGAGCTATGGTGCAGCCTATATAAATGCTTATACCAAGATAATTTAAATCTTCTATTTACATTCAGATTTCCATTTTGTTTAAACTGACGTCCATACATATTAACTCTAAAATTTCCAACAAACAAAACACGGACAATTTACATTCCGAAGTGTCTGATGAGAGTGTAACTGCAAGGGAAAACTTAAACCTCTTAAAGCGCGTAAGCGGATGAAAGCTGGTACCTACATAACGTGGCATCTCTTGTGTCAGATATACGTAACTTACATGTGGTTCCTGAGAGCATTAAATGGAACATCACTTTTATTTTAACAAAAAGACGCTGAATGTTATGTTTATTGTTCTGTTCCTTTCAAAAACATTCTTTCTAATTTAATTTATACGGTAATCTGACGTTTAAATATTACGAAACCGTTACATGGTACAATGCCAGCCGTGTATGCACGCAACAACGTGGCTTCGAGTGGAGTAAAAAAAACGGAATCTATCGGGGAAGCCGTTCTTATCATCCGGTTCGGAACTGAGGCTGAAGATCCTCCACGTGGAGAATACTCGTCCCTCTTCTGTGACAGGAAGTGCCCCGCGGCGCTATCTTATCAGTGTAGAAATGGGATCAGTTCTTAGGCCTACTATACTCTGTGCTAATGACTCACTTTAATGACTTGTATTAGATTTTTTAGATTTTTCAGCTTCATTTAAATGATTCAGCCCCTCATTTCGCGTGTCTCTTCAAGTATCAGCTCAGAAACTCACGAACAGATGACAATTTAATTTGGTATTGATGATCCATGGGGACAAACGGTAGTGTAGTTGGTTGAGGCTCTATGCTACAAGCCGGAAGGTCGTGGGATCGAATCCCGATGAGGTGTATATTTTCAATTTATCTGTTCCATCCAACTGCACTATGGCTCTGGGTTCGACTCAGCCTCTAACAGAAATGAGTGCCAGGAATCCTCCTGGGAGGTAAAGGACGTTCGGCGCGTAAGCTGACGACCTCACCGCCATCTGTGAGCCGACTGTATAGAAAATGTGGGAGTCTCGACCTCTCACAACCCTATGGGTCTTCATGGCCTGTTACAGGGATAGCTTTACTTACTTTTTTTATATTATTATATAAATTAAGTAGTGGGTCAGTGAGATAAAGTAAACCATGACAATTTCCTAAGCACATAAACTTTATGTTTATAAACTCCGTGGCTTTAGTCCGTAAGCGAACTATACCGACAGAGCGACCGCCGCTTGTCAGCGAAGTTAGTGCTAACTTTAGCGGATAGAGGGCGTCGCGTAGTCAGCGCAACGAATCCGCACGGGCGTTAATCTCGGTTTTCTAGACCGGAGCCGCCATTTCCTTGAAATAGCTCCTCAATTATCCTCACGAAGCTGAGTGAACCCCGTTACAGACCCACTACTTCTCACAACATCTGGTAGCACCGGGAATCGAACCCGGAATCTCTGGATCTATATCCTGGAACTCTGACCACTAGACCACAGAGGCGGTCTGCATTTGAAAATCATTTGCAGCCTTTCAAAGCACAAAAAGAAAGATATATGACTTCAGACTGTAAAAGTGTTTTCATTAGTTACACAGTGCCTCACAGGGTAGTAACAAACGGCAATGGCAGAGCGGCCAGAATTAGGGGACAGTCGTGAGTTACATTAGCTCAGCCCTTGAATGAACGAATGAATGTATAAGGGGTGGGCCCTCTTGGCCCTGTCACCGCGAAAATTTAGCTCAGCCCTTACTTAGGAGCTGGGGTAGCGCAGTCGGTATAGCGACTGACTACGGGATTGATGACCGAGGGGTCAGATTTCGAGTCCCGGTACGTTCAAGATTCTTCTCTTCTCCACGTCGTCCAGACCGGCACCAGACCTATGGGTACTGGGGGCTGTTTCTCCGGTGGTAAAGCGACCGGGGCGTGAAGCTGACCACTCATCTCCAGCTAGTGCCGAGGTCATGAAAATGTGGATTTACACATCCAATCCCCCAATACTCCTTAATGGCTTAGTATTTAATTAGTTAAGCATAGGGACAACTTTACCTTTTTTCCCTTGGCACTACAGCCCCAGTGGGCCTAGGCCTACCTCCATGAACTTCTCCGTTCACTTCGGTTTTTTTAGATCTTACATATTCGGTAAGACTCCTTGGGCGGGTAATCAGCTCGTCGCAAGGCCTCTACCTGTATACAAACACAGAAAAACGCACACACACATAAACTAAACATCCATGTCCTGAGTGGGATTCGAACCCACGATCCCGGTTTCCAAGCGAGCGAAGACAGTACATGCCTTAGACCGCTTGGCTACCGTGACCGGCCCAACTTTACCTCTACCTTTACTTAATGAACTTATCCGGAAAAGACTGTTCCAAATGAACTACAACTCCTCCATCTAGCAAGAACAGGGAAAAATTATTTAGCCAGAACTTGTTCCCCCTCCTCTTCGATATCCCCTCTTGAACTGGAATTCTGTAGTGGAGACAACCGTGTATGTTAGATACCAAGCAGGAATGAGGAAAAATTTGAACCCTTAATATATCAAATTCTGGAGAAACAAAACCTGTTCATTTGCGTTAGTATAAATCACACAAAACTACAACATTCACCATTCAGATACAATTCATTGTATTCCCTATACAGGAGCCAGTACCTCACCTCGCTATCCAGAACTGGTATTAAAACCAAATGCGACGTACCAATTCTATATAATTTACAGTCAGTTCTCCCTGTCACTCCGTGTGGGAGAAATGAACTCTTACCTCCGCTGGAGCCGAGACTACAGAAGTAGTTTCCAATCTGGAGTAGGCTTTGTTGCCGATCTTTCATGTTGTCTGCTACCCGCAGACTTGGCATAATGTGAAGCAATAGGAATATCTTCGAACTAGTTCCAAAGGGAAACAATAGGTACATAAATTACAGAAGGAGGACATATGTTACGTGTTAAACCTGAAACTGATAACGGTAACGGCTCCATACGGAATCACATACAAGAAAAGAAAGGTGAACAATTTGGAGATTGGTGGAAGAATTCTACCACAAATGAAAATATGAAAGTTCTTCTTTCTTTTAACATCTAATTTAAGCCTCTGAATGAATAATGGAAATAGGTTCTGCACATTCCAAGCATTTATATGCTTACAAAATAAGCTGAAAGTAGAAGACAAAATTGTTGTTCAGGTGCTTTTAAAACTTCCTTTTTTTATGTTACAAGGTGCGAGTTCCTTTGCGTTCGTGGCTTAAGAATCACTAAATTTAGTTTAAATTAATTAAGTTGGTTGCAAGTGTGTAATGAAATAGGAAGTTTTTACGTAAATCTAGTTTTCTTCGTTTTGGGATTTGCCATTTAACTTGAACTGTTATGCGTTACAATACATTTTCGATGTAGTTAGGAAAGGCGAAGGCACAACTACACAAAACCATTTATTAGAATACTTCACAATATACAGCACTGTGGTATATCTGCTCGAGACTAGAACTGTGAAGGAAGAAAGACAGCCGTTGCTGGGGAACAGCTCTGTCAACACTCCCGTTGCTAGGAACAAATTTTTACATGCAACAATGGAGCAACTGGGAAGCGATACATAAGGAGTCGAATGCGCCTTGTGAGTTAGTGCAATGGAAGGGTCTCACCCTGGGGGAACCGCATTCTGGATCACGGTAACCCCTACTCCAGTTTACTTTCCCGCTTACTCTGTGTGCAACTTCATTCTACGAACTACCGTATTTACGCATGTATAGGCAGCGTGCGTGTATAGGCCGCAGCACAATTTTCAGACAGAAATTATAGAAAAAATAATTTTCTTGGAATATTATTTCAGGAGTAGAAGACCCTGTGTTACTAATTATGAATATAATTGTTTTTAAATGAAGTGTGATTTCGAATATTTCGAATATAAGCCGCACCCCAGTTTCCCCTTGAATTTTTGGCAAAAAATGTGCGGCCTATACATGCGTAAATACGGTAAGTGCAGGGGCTCAAAACTCTTTAAAATTATGCTCCTGGCATAAGCAAACGGAGAGCTTAAAATTGGCAAATGTTGACTCCCAATTGCAAATAAAGACGCCACCATTGGTGTTCTATCGCGTTACGGAATGTATGAATTTACCTTAGTGAATTTACCTAGTTAGAAGTCAAGCCAAATAATTTACAATCCTGGTAGAAACGATATTAAGCATATAAATTTCTGTGTGGCAAAGGTAAATGCATTGTGTATTGTTTTGGTGCAGGCCTATACTATTCATATCTGACGAGGCGAGTCGTGTCCAGGAATGAAGCATATAAATAACGTACCACATACAATGGACAGTGTCCAAAGAGAAGAATCTCCTAACGGGACATCTCCAGAAAATCTGTGCTCCTTTTCTACTTCCGGGTCCATCTACAACGTTGTTTTATTAGGTGCGTTATATTATTATGTAGTTTCGGGTAGGGGAGAGGGTGGGCTGACTTCCTGCGTGACCTCATAACCTCACAGGTAACATGATGGTGCTGTTTATGTTGACCTCTTCACAGTTTGAGGTCCAAATTTGAAGGGTCGGTTTCTTGAGGTGTTTTTTACGACTCTTCGTATTTTTTAAATTAAGCAACGCCGCAGATGAGAAGCGAGACGAGGCAGGTTATTGCTTTGGGTAATTTCATTTCGGAGATTTGGTTTATGGTCTGCTGAGGGCAAGCACCAATCGGAAGGCCTGCAGTGGTGCACTGGGGTCATGCGAAAAAGGCTGCTTGCGTGTAGGGCAGCGCATAGTAGTACTTACATCTTGGCAGAGGCTGACAACAAGAAACATAGTAGTCACTGTGTTTTGTGTTAAGAGAGGTAATTTGGAAGCACAGAACTAAACGGTGTGGTTTTAACAGACATTCTACCTGTCAAATGACACAATGAACCATTTACACCACCTCGCAATAGTACCCTGAGAGAAAGGTGCACTTTGTGGGATCCTTGGACGCCGGTAAAAAGAAAACAGAAACCAAAACCGGACTAGATTCTCTTTCCAAGGCAAAATATCTCAATGGGTATTAGATCCTATTTTTTTCTCAAGAGGTAAGACTAAGTCCACTTGGTACTGCGGCCACTACTGGCCTATTGTACCAGCCCCGGATGATAGGTAAGGGTGATTGTGTATCAATTGGTGGAAAGAGAATTGACAGGGGAAAGCGAAGTACTTGGAGGAAACCTGCCCCAGTGCCACTTTGTCCACCACAAATCCCACATGACGTGACCCGTGCTCGAACCCAGGCCGCCGCGGTTTGAGGCCTGCGACTAACCGCCTGAACTATGTCACGACCTTCTACGAAGTAACCGTGGAATAAAATTCTTCGCCCCTTGTTCAAGAAAACCAGAGCAAGTTGAAAAGAGGGAGCAACTTTCATGCGCTGCTGGTTGCGAATGCACCGTAAATCAAAAGCAAGTCACTGCTTGCTACCCATACAGTAACAGCCACTTTCTGTAACCTTCACAATCGATTGAGGTCCTGCAGAGCTGTCTAGTAAAGGAACTCTCGGAAAGGAAGAGCGGGCAGGCGCTAGGCAAGGCCCGTAAGTATCCTGAAGACATAAATATGAACTTGAAGGAACATTCGTGATATGTACATTGTGCATATGGTGTGGTCAACATTCCTGGAGCTTATACCTGCAGTGATGGAAGCTGAAACGGACAAGTGAAGCTCTAGAAGTTGTAAGCACCGCGAGACTGTCCGTGGTTAGAAACGCATACGAAATTCAAGTCATGACACATCAGGACAGAAAAAGCCGGACTTCACTGAATACACGTCAGGTGCTATGTTAAAATTGTTGATATCGAAGTTTATAAGAAATTCATTCATTCATCAGTAATCTGTCAAGACGACAGGTCCACAGTCTCTTCCAAAACCGTTCCTCCACTTGATGCGATCTAGAGCTTTCTCCTTCAAATGAGAATATCCTCTTCTGTCCCCAAGGTCATCCAGAATCTTCTTACGTCTTCTTCCTCGTCTTCTTGTCACTTCTATCCGCCCCCCCCCCATCTTTCCTTCAATAACTTCTTTTAGAAGGCAGTTTCTGCGTAAAACATGACCAATCCAATTAGCCTTCCGTTTTCTTATTTCGTGTAGGATATTCCTCTGCTCACTGCTCTAATTAACACATCTTCATTTCTCACATAATCGGTCCAACTGATCTTCTCCATCCTTCTCCAACACCATATTTCAAAACTTTCCAGATGTTTCTGTTCTACTGCCCTAAGTGTCCAAGTTTCAGCCCCATACAAAGCGATGCTCCAAATGTAGTATTTCACTAGTTTTATAAGAAATATCTCTTAAAAATTCGTTATTAAGTATAATGATATTGTGACATGACGCGCGAAAGACGGAATAGTGGAGCCATAGCGGAAGTCAATTGCTAGCCAACAGCTCGCCAAACATATGTTTCTGCTGCAACGGAAATACACCATTGCTGAGCAAAGATCCGTTATGCAGGTTAGGAAGATTCAACAAAGGTTTCCAGGGATACGGACAAGCAACCAACAATGAACATGGAGAAGCGCTAGACTATATAAGGAGCCGTGTAGAGAAGAACGATTGATATTTCTTGTGGAGGCTGGGTCGAGTACCTCCACTGCGAATCGTAGGAGGCGACAAAAAGGGAAGGCTCGAATCTGCGACAGTAAAGTATGGTCGCGAGTTCCACGGTTCTCGGACCCGAGAATGGCTGAGCTGGCGAGGACCAGCAGCAATTGTAAACGACAGACCCGTTATCTCGTCAGAGAGAGTGCTCTACATCAACAAACCCACAACTCTCTGAGAGTAATATAATTATGTTCGTAAACCCCACATGGATGCTTTATTCCAAGACAGACTGGCCGACTGAGCGTCGGTCCTAACATAAGACTCAAACCCAGAAAGACTGATTCGTAAAACAGTCGTCGTTCAAGGCAGTCGCAGAAGACGAAGTGACAGATCTATAAATCAGAACCGAGTGAGTCACATCAGAAGAGAAGACGGCCGTAGTCCGGTAAGGAATGCAGCGAGTCTTAAAGCCCGTCCACATTACTCGTGCTCATGTGACTCGCTATGCTCGCGAGTAATGTGGACGATATGACAAGTCATCGCTTCTGAGCTGTTGTAATTGACTGTAATTGTTAAAGAAGTGCCAATAAGTGTAATCATCCAATCCGGAACCCTTTATGTTCGTCACGCAAACCCCTCAAATGAGACAATGTTTCTAACGGTTTATTGCCATATGAGCTGTCCATTCCTTATTAATTAGCTTCATGCAGGAGGCTTCTTCTTACTAACAAATTACTTAACTAGCAAAGAAATCTGCAGTCTTTTACGAACCTTAATGTTTATTGCCGTGTCCAAAGGAGCAAATTGCTTGTTTCTATCCTGAGGCAAATAAATATCACCAACCCCTACATTTAAGCTCAATTTTAATATTATCTTCCCATCTATGCCTAATTATACCAAGAACTCTGGTTCCTTTAGGTTATGCAACTAAATGTTTGCGTACATTTCGCATGTCTTCTATGTAGGCTACATTCCTTACCCACTGAACCCTTCTCGGTTTCATCGCTCTAACAATAACTTTTGAAGAGTATGAATTATGAACTCCTGAGTATGTATTTTTTTATTGCCAGTGGGGTGGGACTAAGCCCCTTGTACTGCGGCCACTTCTGGCCTATTGTACCAGCCCCAAGTGATAGGTGAGGGTGATTGTCGAGCAATTGGTGGAATGAAGATTGACAAGGGAAACCGAAGTACTAGGAGAAAACCTGCCCCAGGGCGCCACTTTGTCCACTACAAATCTTACTTGACCAGACCCGGGATCGAACCCGGGCCACCGCGGCGGGAAGCCAGCGACTAACCGCTTGAGCTATGGTTCCTGATTATGTAACTGTCTATAACATGCTCTATCTTCCTTCCTCTTAGTTCCAAATATTCGCCTTAGCTTCCAGCTCTTAAACTTGTTCAGTAATAATCAAAGCAACTAATTTGGTCAGCATTTGTGCTGCGCAGATTAAGTTCAATTGTTATCTAAATACAAATATGCATTCATAATTGGAGCCGTAGACCGACTCTCGGAGCAGTATATGATTATGGGAAGGAATCCATCCTAAAATTCTTGTCTCTTTCTGTGTATATATATGCAGTTTCGTAGTCATTTATCACGAACCAGCATAAGAATGACTATCAGAGTTTTTAAATAATGCCTACTTCAAAAGCGAGTCTTCAAGACAGGCATGAACTGCCAAATGCCAACAGACACACGCGAGTTTTCTATTCTTGGTAGCACGCAAAGGAATTCGAAACACAGAAATAATGCAGTTTCGAATTACGCGCCTAAATGTGTATGCCATTAATAATTTCGATGGACGTAATTTACGACTCGGTTCATATGATTTACGGTTGGAGAACATCGGCAGGCGACCTCCCGTCACGGCTATGAAAAGCAACCCGCACACTTTATAGAGTGACGCCACGGCCACCGAAGTCACCGTACAAAATCGCAGCTCCCCGGGGGTTTCAGCGCAAAGCAGTCAACTGATAACGATTTTTCATTAGGTGGGAGTAGAAAAGAAGAAGATATTATTTATCGTGATATTAATATACAGGTGTGCGTGCTAGTTTACACTTGCATAAGTCACTAAAATAACTTTTATTTTTATAGTGCGACATTACAGTCCTTCAAGACTCTCAAAATAAATATAAACATTTTAATAACAGTCGTATTTACATATTCGCATACAAAAAACAGCGAAGCGACTTCTTAGACAATGAATCTGTACATTTTATCTATATTTCATTGCTGTTTTGTAGGTAAGAAATTATGAAATTCTTTTGTTTTTGAATGGATTAACTTGATACTATCTTTCTTCCCATGACTGCAAGTGCAGGGTCCTACATGTTACACAGTTTAACAATAGAGTTTAGTAGGAGAAACAGTCCACAAAAATTTCAACCACATAACAACGCAGTAAGTATTCTTATGTTTAGCTAGTATCTTATAAGAATAGATTTATTATTTCCAGCACACTGAAGTTGTGTTGAAGAAGTCTGTCACACTGAGAATGGTGAATTATTTTAATTAAACACCGCAAAGACAACTTTATAGTTGGCGTCAACCAAGGAATGTCGTTCTGGCTCAGAGTAAAGGAGCTGACTGTTCTATCTCAAGAAATATACGAGTTGTTAGTCACTTCCCTTTTGTATTTAGACATGGGAGAGGCGATGTTTTAGCAAATTTATCCTATACCTCTGCACTTTCGGTATAAGAAAGACAACATATAACGAGATAGCCGGCTGATTAATCAACTAACTCTGCGGCAAGGCCGTCTTCACTTTTCTTCGAAGGATTTATGATCCTGGCGGTCCTCCCTATTATACGTGCAAGGTACACGGTCTCAGGGTTTGTATTGCAATGGTAACATGCAGGAAGCTACCACAGTGTTCCATAATTGGGGAAAATCATTTGACACCATAGAATTCACTTCATGTTTGAAATACAGGCCAAAAATCGCGAGGCGCATGCTCGGTGCATTAGCAGTGTTTGAAGAGTTGGCAGTATCCAAAAGTGAGGAAGTAACCTGAACTGCAATTAACATTTTCTGGGCAGTAGTTTGTTTCTCAACATACCAATTAGTTCGCTCCGTTTAGAGCAAATTATTTATTAAATTACTACGGAAAAAGCATGGGTTAATAATTTTAATTTGAGAAATTATACTTAGTGTGAATTATTTTTTCAGTTTGTAAAAAGGAAGAGGTAAAATTCCGGAGAGAGAGAGAAAACGACGTGTAAACTGCATCCATAATAAATGCAACATAAATGTTCATACACTTGGAAACTAAATCGCTAGGTTTCTCAGGTATGCAATCTGCCTATTATCTGTAATTTTAAATCATATTAAACTTGAAATTCCATATTATTTTGTGTATCGTCGAAGGAACTTATTAAGTCCTCATTACTAGTATGTTCTCTCGTTACAGTGAAATAATTTTACCTACATCCTTCACATTTCAGCACGAGACAAAGGCAACAGTAAATCCCATATCGACAAATGTAATACTTTAAACAAAGCCAAATACATAAGACTGTCGTGTTTTCATTGATTCCTTTCGTCTGGGTTTCATAATTACTGCCTAAAACAAGCGTAAGTTACGACTGTTTGTATTATTAGCCGTTGTAAGTGTTCGAGTCACTAAATTTAGATGTCAAATTATGAACCGCACATTAAATTTAACAAAATTTAACAAAATGGCAAAATATAATTGATTTCCGGCCATTAGTTGCAATGAATGCGGTTATAGAAGTTCAGGTAGAAACATTAATTGTTAGTTTCATTGAGTAATTCATTAATAATATTTAAAATTATAACTTAAGTAAGAACTGATTTGTATATAGCATTTTTACCTCAACGGTAGCGTAGTTGGTTGAGGGGCTATGCTACAAGCCGGAAGGTCGCGGGTTTAGGTCCCGATGAGGTCATTGGATTTTTTTCCAATTGACCTAATCCTTCCAGCCGCACTATGGCCCTAGGGACGACTCAGCCTCTAACAAAAATGAGTACCAGGAACTAATTAAATAATTTTCCTGGGGAGTAAAGCGCGGTTGGCGCGTAAGGCTGACAACTTTACCGCCATATTTGAGCGGATTGTCTAGATAATGTGGGACCCTCAACGTCTCACAACCCTATGGGCCTTCACGGCCTGTTATAGGGACAGCTTTACGTTTTTTTTTTTACTTAAGCACGCTTACAACTGAAGACTTTCTTTCGCAAGTGCCAAATAATCGAAGTCATTCGGATGTTAATTAATTAATTCTTTAACTCAACATAATAATACACAGAAGCAATAAGAACACAGCAGAAGTGTCTGATGTTACTCCAGTACGGTCTATCTCTGTCCATAGCCGACATCTTAATAAAATTAACTGAACAATATTGAAGAAACCCGGAGTGAAAATGTTTAATCGAACACTGAACCGTTTCCATGCTTAGCTTTCAGTAGAAGCAAACCTCTATTTGTTTCGTTCAATTGTAGCATGCAATAAAATTATTATTTTTCTGGACATTATTAAATTCTATGTGTGTACGTATGCGTATACTCCTTTCACGCCACTTAATGGCATAACCAATGAAAATGTACTTAACTTACTCTTATCACCTATTAATGATAACTGTAATTTTTCATGGAATTATTATTACTATATTGTTATTATAAAGACTGCCTTATTTTGTATTTTGTTTGTTAGTTGTTTCTGTGTCCTACGTAGTCGTGCTAACTTTGTAATTGGCCTCTGGGCTGTTAAGTTTGCACGTATGTAAATAAGAATTGAACTGAATTGAATTATTATTATTATTCTTTCTAAATATTTATACCATACATTTCTCAATTCTCAGTAAGAACTTAGATTTGTGTTAATGAAATTATTGTTACTATTTTACTTCATTTTTGTTTGTTTACTTTCTACTTCATTTTGTTTTTCCTCCATTGCATGCCTGTAATTTTTCTTTGATTTTATCTTCTGATTATCCATAATGTAATTACTTGTATCTACACGGTGCTGTGTCTGTAAGTGGCCTTGTAGCTGTTGACTCGGCACATAAGTAATAAATAATTGAATTGAACTGAACCGTCCATCGTTCTGTTTTTATTTAAAACACAACGTTCCGGAGACTGGATTCTGTCTCCCGTCATGAGGCAAAACCTATTCAGTTAGGCCCAATAGATACAGCTAGTCCCAAAGGACGCTGTTTAAAATAAAAACAGGACAACGTATAACGTCCAGAAACATAATAATTGTATTAATATACCATCATCGCAAAATTTTAGATCTTATGTTTCATGTAATACATGTTGTTTATTCCTTTATTTGCTTATTAATTCACTGAACTAAGGTGAACATCGGTAGCCGAGCTGTCTAAGGCATGCACTGTCTTCACTCGCTCGGAAGCCGGGATCGTGGGTTTGAATCCAACTCATGGCATGGATGTTTGTGTGCGTTTTTCTGTGTTTGTGTACAGGTAGAGGCCTTGCGACGAGCTGATCACTCGCCCAAGGAGTCCTACCGTATGTGTAAGATCTAGTAAACCGAAGTGAAACGGAGAGTTTCATGGAGGTAGGCCTAGGCCCAAATGAGGGCTGTAGAGCCAATGGAGGGGGGGGGGAAGGTGATCACAGATCAGACTATGCTGTATAGAGCTAGATGTTAAGATGATTAGCGAAGAATTCATTAGAAGAAATGTGGAGGGACTAGCAGCCAAAGCAGCCGGTCTTCAGGCCGATGTTTGCAATCAGGACCTCCCGAATGTAAGCAGAAATACTAACCACTCGGCCGAGTGTTCAGCAGTGTATGTTGCTGAAAAACCACAAATTAGTTTAACTGTTACAAATCGTCACGAAATATTTCTTCCATTTAGTTTTTCAAACGCCTCATAAGTTCAGAAAGAATTTTAAATTACCTTAAATTCCGCGACACATTATGCGGTATCTGTTATGGCAATAAATGAAACAAGATTAATTAATTTTTGTAAATGATATATCTAGTGTAAAAAGTGAAGTGGTCCCTGTAACAGGCCGTGAAAGCCCATACGTTTGTGAGACATCGAGGCTCCCACATTTTCTACACAGTCGGCTCACAGATGGCGGTAAGGTTATCAGACGCGCCGGTACCCCTTTACCCCCCCCCACCCAGGAAGATTCCTGGTAATCATTTCTGTTAGAGGCTGAGTAAACCTAGGGCACAGTGACGCTGGAAGGATTAGGCCAAATGAAAAATCCAATGACCTCATCGCGAATCAAACCCGCTACCATCCGGCTTGTAGCATAGTGCATCAACCAACTACGCTACCGCGTGCCCCCGAAATATCTAGTGCATAACCTGGCTATTTAGTAGTGAAATAAACTTGCAGTATTAAGAACGACATTACAGATAAAATCTAAGTTTTGTGCAGGTATTATTAATTTCATTTTCAATGGCAGATTGAGAGCCACAAAATAACAATAAGTTATCACATGTCTGAACATGACAGTGTTCTAATTTTTACACTGCAATAGTAATAATAAACATTGACAATGACTGATACGGTAGCAGTAAGAAAATGGCGCGGGAAGAAGATCAAAATTGCCGTCACAAGTCTCTCCATTGGTCAGTGGGACATGAAATGAGCCTGCACATGTTTCCTACAATGGACAAATTCAATTTCAGAGTTATGACAGTGAGAAATTTGGTTCTAAATGTTATCGCCCATGTACAGGGAAGTGTGACAGAATTTACAATATGCGATGCCACATTTGAAGTTTTCCAGGTCCTAACTAGGAAGAGCGCAATCGTTATCTTCTGGACTGTAAACCAGATATTTTTTATTTTCTTACACTTTTATCCTGAAGATGCAGGTAATATGTTCTTCCGAAACGCAGTCAAAATTCTACCAAACTACACGGCATCATATCCTAGAAAAAATTGTTCTGTGTAATACGCTAGCAGCTTACCGTGACAGAGTGATGAACACACGCAAACACACACAGAACTATGAAACAAGGGAACCATTTCTTTTCTGCTACGTGCTATAAGTTAAAAGCTACCACTATGGATGGCGGTAATTTCTGGATCGGACTAGTTATTGCAGTGACATAATGAAAAACATCTCGGACAACTTTCAAGATTACAAAAACAAGTAGATAATTTTGAATTTCTTTCTGTAAATTTTAAATTACAATCTGTAATCATCGCCAGGTCTCACTGTTCGCTCTTTTATAGAAATTACATTCGTCCACATATCTCATCTATTCAGAGAACAAGAGATAATTGCTTTAATTACCTCGTTCTGTGCGTTGAGCACCAACAACCACTAATGGCAAACCGCAGCACTAATGTCTCTCTTACTTTCACTAACACATGCCGGTATGCTTCATGCATGGCACCTGCTAAGCCACACTAATTACATGTCCACGGTTTTATAACTGCATAGTTTTGACCTCGTATTATTACAATCACATACAATAGTGATGGAGTCATCAATGAGTCATATTTATCAGTTTACCTTTGCGGTCCAGGTCACAGTATCACGTGACAGATCGGTGGTCAGGTGATTTCAATTTGGCAATGAGTGTGCGCATATATTGAAGCGATAACAAAGCAAGACGCCAGTACTAATTATGTAAAGTCAGTTATCTCCCCAAGAAGTTACTGGCAGTTGTTTGAATACAATCGTATAGAGAATCTTCCTGACCTTGTTGGAACGTTACCGAAGGCGACAGTGTATCTGAATGGAGGCTAAAGCTTTTCGCCGATGGTGTGACATATTGATCAAGATTTCTTTACTTCGAATTTGCCTAGAGCTCCAATTTTTAAACCCCTAAATGTTGGTATGTCTGTATGTGTCAGGACTAGAAAACCGAGATTAACAGCCGTGGGGATCCGTTGAGCTGACCACGCGACACTCTCTATCCGCTAAAGTTGGCACTAACTTCGCCGACAAGCGGCGGTCGCTCGGTCGGTATAGTTCGCTTGCGGACTAAAACAACGAAGTTTTTATGTGTGTGTGTGTGTGTGGGGGGGGGGGGGTGTTTTAGCAGTTTAAAGGCGCGCTATCGGCTATGACTATTTGCTCTCGAACAAAACGCAAATGAATAAAATTATCAAACCCTCTACTTACTAGATTCAAATGAAACCCGTTTAAAGCTGTATAACTTTCTGAATACAGCGTGTAAAAGTTTAAAAGGGATTTCGGATGAACACGATTAGTAGAGCAGGCTATATAGGATATTAAGCAAGAAGTTCTGGAAGGAACCACTCTCCTACTTTACTTTGATACGACACGAACTGCATAGAAAACGAAAGAAAAAATAGGGTGGATAGAGACACAGACCGCAAGGTGTCTCCTAAACCTCCTAACAACAATTAAGGTGAGAGGACAGACAGACAGGGGGCAAAGTGATCTCGTAGGCCTCCTTTTATTTTTTAAAAAGAAAATGAGTGAAAACAACGATAAATAAAGGGGAGAATAAAGGAGAATAAATATAATAAAAATATCTAAACTCTAATACTTAAAAAGAATTAAATAAAACCAGGCTGCTTGTGAGCCGGCGAGTGTCTGACGCAACAGTAAACTGACTTCAATAAAGGACTAAAACATGGGCGGTTTAACAGACTTGCCTACTCTTGATTATCCTGAAATATGATGACGGGAAATTTAATACGACCTGTCAAAATATTCCATTCGTTTTTAAAATCTGACTATAACGACGACGACAACAACAACAGGAGACCTACACGTTCCTTTGTTCGTATCTCGAGCATAATTTCCGCGTAATTCACTTGATATTTACTATAGGTAAGAAATGTTTCGAACATAAGTTATAAAGGGAAAAGAAACGTACGTTTTATGTTTGTTGAACCTTTCATTTAAACCCACGGTTTCGGGTAATTAAGCCGAAGGATTCTTACGCTTTGGCACCTCACAATTCAACTATTAGTGAACAGAATTTCATCAAATTTTATACTGGAGATTTGCGGGGTTCTTGCTCCTCTGCCCAGCTTGTTATATGCTGTTTGTAAAACAATATCTGAAGTTAAAAAAGTAAAGTAAAGCTATCCCTGTAACAGGCCGTGAAGGCCCATAGGGTTGCGAGACAAGGGTCCCACATTATCTAGACAATCGGCTCAAAGATGGCGTAAGGTTGTCAGCCTTACGCGCTGGCCGCGCTTTACTCCCAATGAAAATTATTTAATTAATTCCTGGTATTCGTTTCTGTTAGAGGCTCAGTGAACCCCAGGGCCATAGTGCGGCCGAAATGACTACATCAATTGAAAAAAATCCAATGACCTCATTTAAAAATATACGGGCACTAAAATATCGTATGTATATGTATATGCTTATATTGCCAACTCGTTTCCTTTAAATAGTTCTATCTTCCGTAATACACGGCTGTGTAGTCCATCAAAGTTACGAAAATTGTGGAAGGACATGTACTTTCCATCTCTAGGGTTGAAGATTAGGCCAAGCAAGACAGCAGCATTGCGTGGCTTATTCTACGACCACGAAGAAGAAAGCGACGTGTTCCTCCGAACGTCGGTTAATTTCCAACGGGCGGACGGACAGTGTTATATTCCAGCAGATATACGTCTTCACAACCATCGCAGTGAGTAACTCGAACCCTACATAGTTTCTTTGGAAATAACAAATACATGAATTCGGACACTGATTTAGGTAGCGCTGTCGGTATAGCGACTGTGTATGGGCTGGACGACCGAGTTCGAGTACCGGTAGGATCAGAATTTCTTTTCTCCACAACGTCCATACCAGCCCTGAGGTCCACCAAGCTTTCTATCCAATGGGTGCCGGGGACTCTTTCCCCGGGGTAAAGCGGATAGGTTGTGAAGCTGACCACTCACCTCCAGCTAGTGCTGAGGTCAAGAAAATGTGGATCTATACATCCACTCCCTCATTTTCTTCATGGCGTAGTGCTTAATTAGTTAAGCAGGGGGACAACTTTACCTTTTTACTAAATAGTTATTATTGTGGAAATAATTTTGATTTTCAACGCTCTTATTGTTCTCATTATCTTCAGACTTTCCTGTATAAGGCGTTAGCCGTTATCCTGGGATTTTCGCAGCTATCATCGGCCTGTGGTGCAGGAGTAAATTGTCCTTAAATTGGTTAGACCACTTTCTTTCTCATACATGATCATTTTCCCATAATGGTAGGAATGCACAGCTGGAACTCTAATAGGATCTGCTGCAGAGGAGGACAAAGGTCTCGTCAAGTTCGTGGTAAAGAAAATCGACCTGGAAGGAACCAATATCCTACTCTCCTAAAGACAAGGGACAGTTTGGAAATTAAGAAAGGAAATAATATTGACCAAGCGCGAAAGCGTATGTTTGCTGAGAAGTGGTGGGACACAAGGGCACCACCTGCTCGGAAGGTACAGATTCACCTGCTGTCGCCATGTCCGGCCGCCACAACGGTCATGGTGCACCCCCCCCGGCCTCCCTCCAGCTGTGCAGAGAAAAGGAGTGCCTGGCACATGAGCGGGCGTTGCGAGGTTTAATTGCTAACAGCTGTATGGCCATGTGTGCACACCCTCAGATTGATCGGGAAAAGTGTGCGCCTGTACGACACCACTCAATAACCTTGTGTCAACTGACATCAACGTAGATTGTAGCCTGAGAACAATGTTTTGACTTTAAAAGAAGAGGAAATAGCATGGGGGTAAAATCTCAAAATGAGGAGCTTCATAATTTAATTCGTAGTCTCGATGAAGTGGACTTTTTTCAATTTACCTAATCCTTCCAGCCGTGCTATGGCCTTAGGGTCGACTCAAACAGAAATTAGTACCAGGAATCTTACTGGGGTGTAAAGGGCGGCCGGCGCGTAAGGCTGACAACCTTACCCTCATCTGTGAGCCGACTGTATCGCAGATTTCAGCCACTTGTTCTCGCTGGTTCCTCGTTCTCTGAAATTTCTTCCCTGAAGATGGAGGCGATACTTTTCTCCGAAACGTCGGTTCACACAAGATCTACAGGGCGCCACATCCCAGGAGACGGCATTCTTCACAGATAGTATAATTCTGTCTTCTGAGGTACAACGCCTTGTACTCTGGTCAAATCGAACAATGGCGTTATATCCCAGAATGCAGATCTTTTCATAGTCACAGCTTTGAGAACTTCAAGTCCAACAGGAAGCAAACACGGTACATGTCTCTTCTGGGAGGTCGGTTTGCACCCTACACTCCTACTACTGCATGCTAAGTCGGTTATTTTACGACATTATATCACACTGTAAGGTTCTGCAGCATCGAATGAGTTATGATAAGGTGATTACCAGTGATGAGTCTGGAGTACTGTGGAAGGCATCAATCATGATATTTCGTAGCTTCTAGTCCGGAAAGAGTGAAAGCACGAACAACTTAATCATGGTGCAAGGTCAGGTTCAACAGGATTCCTTCCAGATGTGAGTCAGATGCGTTACAGCTGCGCCAGTTTTCTCCATTCCCCCTTACAGCCATAATCACACCCCACATGATATCCCCGAGTACAGAAACTTCTAAAATTGAAAGGAACCAATTAAAAGAGATCATACTGGTTATCCCTGCTCGTGTTCTTCTCCGTAATCACCAATAATAAGTCCTTCAAAAAGTTCGTGAACATAATACAACGTTTTATGTTTGCACAAAATAAATAAGAAGAAATATTCCCAGAGATTTTCGCTTTTTTTATATTTAACATATGAAATAATTAAAAATTTCTTAAACATTCTTAATCGTGTTGGGTTTGAATTTCAGTAAATGACTCTGCAGACAGAAAGTGAGATATATAGACCTTAACGTGTAAGAGTTTCGTAAATGTAGGGGACGAAATGTTATGAACTCTGTGTCTAAATAACGCTACAATGAAGAAGAAACCTTTATATAGTGAGTTATATTGAGGAAAAAGGAATAACAAAACGAAATTCAGCAGCGTTGGTCACGTGAATGGACAGGAAACACGGCATCGTAATATGATAAGATAATATCTTAGTATATAATTAGGCTTATATAAATTGAAGTTCCCTTAACAAAAGTAATTACAAGTGCCACTCAATTAATTTTTATTTATTTTCTCGATTCTATAGTCTTCCTGCTATACAGTTGCTGGGGTTAGCACAAATTTTGAATGCCGTTCTTTTCAAATATTTATTACACGGAAAGAAGTTTCAAACAAACTCACGTTACACCATGCAGCAATTCTTTGTACGATGCAGAGACGTTAAAATAAAATTTCGCTTTCATGCAGAATACAGGTTGCAACAGACGGCAACGCTTCAAATTTTAGAATGGATTGTGAGTGCTAAATGTTGTAAAAATCAGTAAATGTGTTTCGGTGATGTGTGTACAAATACATTATAACCTCATCAGTCTTTTGTTCGTGTATTTTGCTTACGAAACAGGCGCGCGGTAGCGTAGTTGGTTGAGGCACTACGCTACAAACCGGAAGATCGCGGTTTCGATTCCAGATGAGGTTATTAGATTTTTCAATTTACCTAATCCTTCCAGCAGCAATATGGCCCTCGGGTCGACTCAGCCTCTTAACACAAATGAGTACCAAGAATTTCCTGGGGGGCAAAGGGCGGCTGGCAAATTTACCGCCATCTGTGAGCTGATTGTCTAGAAAATGTGGGAGTATTGGTGTCTCCACCTTATCGTGGTGAGGGGGTTTGAGAATGCCAAGGACCCTGAGAGCTATACCAGCGGTAGCGTAGCTACTGGCAGGGCCTCCCTTGCTGGACAGGTCAAAGGGTAGGCATCAGACGAAGAGAGACACCAAAAACCAAAAACTGATGCCGGAAGCAGCGTCATCAGCAGCGACTTGAAGCACAGAGCAAATGATGCTCGAGATGGTTCAAGTTCGTATAGCAACAGGCGTGACCAGAGTGGTTTGAACGGCTGCTGAACTGCGATGTGGAAAGCATATGGAAAAACTACCACATTATCACTTTTCCTGGATAGTCTCTTTCCAAAAACAGAGATACCATGACACAACAAACCGGAGGGGCGGATAGAAGTGCCCAGAAGATGAGGAAGAAGACGTAAGAAGATGCTGGATGACCTCAGGGACAGAAGAGGATACTTCAATTCAAGGAGAAAGTTTTAGATCGCATTAAGTGGAGGAACTGTTTTGGAAGAGACTGTGGACCTGTCGTCTGACAGATTTCTGATAAATGAATGAATTTTTACAAATAAATCAGAATGCGCACATGATGAGCACCAATTTACGGGATATGACACTGTGTTTTATATCAGCCTACATGGTGACAGTATTTGTACCGCAAAAGTGGTTTATTACTGTCATGCAAATGCTTTCTTCGGACATTACCCATAGTGGACACCTACATATGACGCTGTGGAATTCCGGGCACTAGAAATGTTTCGGCCTTAAAGAGGAAAAAGGACTTAATAGACGTATTTATAAGAAGTAAATGACTCTTAACCTCTCATGGTAGCTTAGCGGTCTAAGGCATACACTGTCATCGTTCGCTCGGAAGCCGGAATCGTGGGTTCGAATCCCACTTAAGGCATGAAAGTTCAGTGTTTGTGTGTATGTGTGTGTGTGCGCGCACGTTTTTCTGTGTTTGTGTACAGGTAGAGGGCTTGCGACGAGCTGATCACCCACCCAAGGAGTCCTACCGAATGTCTAAGTTCTAGTAAACCGAAGTGAAACGTATAGTTTCATGGAGATAGACCAAGGCCCAAATTGGGGCTGTAGCGCCAAAAGAAAAAAGAAGACTCTTAAGGTTTCCGTATAATGGGCACACATGAAATTAACATGATGACGGAGGTAGGATCAGACTCCGAAACGCCGTACGCATTCAAGTACAAACGTTTTTAGAACCGAAGGCATGCGAACACACCCTGAGGACACAGGCATGGGCCTAACTCAGGGCAGGAGCACTCAACACACACTCTTGCTGTCGCAACATTTGAAATGCCTGCCTACATCACCTGTCACGGCTCCATTTCCGCAGCGTTCCGCTACTTAAGCAAAAATCATAGATATTGATCCACGGGTTTCCATTCGATACGGCAATGTTGTTCGTGCAAGCTAAAATGCAATGTTTGTAGCAAGACGGCAGCTGTAGGAGCTTGACAGTTGACTGCCCGTGGTAATTAACTGCGCAGAACTTGGGCGCGCGGTGCCAACGCATGCGTGCTGGGTGCACGCGTACATAACAAAAGTCAAGCAGTTTTCTAGCCGCTGCCCACGGTTCCAACCTGTTCTCCTCGGTCGGTGAAAGTGTGGCAATTAATAGCGACTCTCTGGCTGCTGTTTTGCTTGCTTGCGTAGTCATTTCCTCCCACGAAATGGCCGTGTATGTGGATGAAGTCTGGTTCTCAACCTCCTTACAGAAATGCATGTTACTTAAAGCCAGTGAACTGTCCTTAAATCAGAGAAAACAACATGTTGCCCACGAATGACAGTAAGTACGTTCGTGTGTATGGGTGCATTATGAGCATGCGTACTTATTCGTCTGTGGATGGCGAAAGGGGCGGACTAGTTGACGCGTGTGGATAGACGTAAAATTCATACAAAAGTTTTGGAAACCTCAAGGTAAAAACTGTTTTTAAGGTGTACACGTAGGAGAAACAAAAATATTATAATTGATCTAGGTCTAGGTGGAGTCTTTATGCAATTAGTTCAAGGCAGAGCCCGAGGTTTTAGTAATGGGCATTAAATTTCCGTCCACAGAAACATGGTATATATTTGTAGGAGGTGAGGTTTTCACACCTGTACTTATAAAGAGTTACTTCTTCTGGGATATAACATCGTATAGGCCGTTGAAAGTCAAATGATATTTCGGTGGAATATTTCGATTCCATGTTCAGGGTAGAATAAACGAAACAAGGAACCAGCATGAAGAGGATAGCAAGCACATCACGACGTTATATCCCAGAAGATATTTTTGTTTAGAAGTAAATATCAATATCGTGTTATTTGTTTAACGACGCCCTCAGAGACTCACATCACAGGCCTAGAGCGTCGAATGCAGGATAATAATGAATTGTAAAGATTGTGCAATTGAAAGGCTGTGGCCGAATTTACGGTACTATACAGAAATCTGTCTGAAGGAGCCGAGATCAGTACGTTCAGTGTCCCACTCGAGATTTGAACTCATGAACTCCTAAAAATAATACAGAAACTTGACTGCTTCCCCTTCATATTGTGGTCCTCTAGGTTCTAAGACCGTACTCCAGCTGGGGAGGTAGTGTTACTCCGATATGTTAGTACCCACTGACACCGTCTGCACGGTGTCACAACCAAGAAAACGAGAATATGACTCTTCACCGCCATAAAAGCCTCATATCATACGAGAACGTGTGAAATTTCAATACAGTATTCTGATTTCTTGTGCGACACAACTCTGTCACAAATTTAGATTGTGACTATAGGTGGGTTTTGGATTGGTAATCGGATTTATTGAACACTTACAGAACGTAACTACAAATATCTACGACAGTCTCACTGAGTTACACAATCCAAAGATCACTGTAACTATAGAACACACAAAATCTTCTCAGTCTTCCCTAGTCGTTGTTCTGTAGTGGCTTCCAACTTTCCCCTTATTATGTGTTCCCGAACTGTCCCCGGTCTCAGTTACAGCAACTCTCGACTACCTAACTCACTCACTCATTCTAGACTTGTTCTGTTTATAGTATCTTGGCACGGACCACACAGGAAACACTGTTCCTATTGCTGTTCCATTGTTGTTTGCGTTGCTATCGGCGGGGACAGTGCAGAAAACGCAATTCATCTGTTTCTGTTTACAGGCAATTACCAAGCAACGGCTACTCTATATTTGCTTATCTCGCGATCGTTGCTAGGGAACGGGTCTACATTCCACAATGTGTACCTGCCCGTTAAAGGCTCAGATTCAATTTAACGAAGCCTGTAACCAGCCTGTAACACTGTATAAAATTCTACGAAAACAGTCCGTCCTGTAATCGTGCCATTAATTTTACATTAGTTACAAAACTTACGTGAATACGAACTAAACTAATATAGTATAATAAAATATAGAGACGTCATATCCGCCTTAGTAATTTAAAGTAAAGGGAAATAACCTGCTCTTACTGCGCCAACAGCCGCCCTTCACACGCCTGCAGCGAAATGCAGACTTTCTCTGTGAGCATGGGAGGACCGTGGCGGTCCTGCCTGAATGTTATGAGATGCGGAATTCATGAGATTTCTTGACTCATCATGGATGTTTAGAGATTTGGATGTAAATGAAATATGAAGATGAAAAGTATCAGCTGTAATGCATTCGGATGGGGTTAGTCACTGACGTTTCTCGCCAACCCACGCTCTTGATGTGTACTGGCAGTTTACTGATGTAGGAACAAAACTTGAACTGCCATCTTTGAAGACAGACGCGTGCAGTTGTAAACTGCTTGGTTTACGTACCAATTTCTCACAGTACAAAAGAGAAAATCGTCTGGGTACGATCACAAGGCGGTTTAATAATTAAAAATAATACTTTTCTAAACCTGTAATTCCCAGGGAGGAACGTAGACTGAGGGGGTTTGATAACAGGGTGTTGAGGGGAATATTTGGACTGAAGAGGGATGAACTGACAGGAGGTTGGAGAAAACTGCATAATGAGGAGCTTCATAACTTGTACTCTTCCCCAAGTATAATTAGAATGATCAAGACAAGGAGGATGAGGTGGGTAGGGCATGTAGCATGAATGAGGGAGAAAATGAATGCATATAGGATATTGATGGGAAAGCCAGAAGGAAAGAGACCACTGGGAGGACCAAGGCGTAGGTGGGTGAACAATATTAAAATTGATCTTAGAGAGATAGGATGGGATGGTATGGATTGGATAGATCTGGCTCAGGATAGGGACCAGTGGAGGACTCTTGTGAACACGGTAATGAACCTTTGGGTTCCATAAAATGCTGGGAAATTCTTGAGTAGCTGCAGATTTGGCTTCTCCTCAAGAAAGGCTCAGCTCCATAAGTATTATTATTATTATTATTATTATTATTATTATTAGAAGGGGTGGGTTTCCCCATGCACTTAGACCAGTTATTAGTCCATTGTGCGTCCTCCTTTAATTTCTACTGTCGCCATACCCTACGGGTACTGGTCCGTGCTATCAGCCCCGTTCAGCCAACGAGGTCGGCCGTCGGTACCTGATATTTCCCCCATCTACCAGAGACACTGGAAACTACTTGGACGGGAAATTGTTGCCTAATTTTGCTCAGAGGTCAACTAGAGACATGAGGATCTTTTACGTGCCGTAAATCTACGACACGAGACCCACGGCTTAAAGTCCCTCCCGAAGGATTTGTTCCCTGAATTTTTCCGCCCTTAAAAATTCCACGACCTCTGCCGGGTTTGAGGTGGGAACGTTACCCCTAGACTACGGAGGACGCTAGCTCCATAAGTAAGTAATAACTCCGAAGCTGTAGGCAATATATTGTGGCATGTAGCAGGTAGATCCGTTGCTAAGTAATAATTCTCTAAATAATGACCGTTGGTAGGTAATGGCTGTGAACAGTAACACAGGAATGGTGTTCCCTATGCGGTCTGAGAGATAACCACGTGATGCAGCATTAGACGAACGGCTGGGATATGTGTTCTCTATGAATTTCTGGAAAGTAGCCCGCATCTTCGCCGATCACAGTGGAAGAGCGGTCTAAGGCATAAACTGTCTTCCCCCGCTCAAACACTGGGATCATTGGTTCGAATCCCACTCAAGGCATGGGTGTCTTTGTGCGTTTATTCTGTGTTTGTGCAGGTAGCGGCCTTGCGGCTGGCAGATCTTCCGTCCAAGCAGTCCTACCGACTGCAAAGAATGACTAAGGAACTGAGAAAGCGGCTAAGGTCCAACAAAGGTCTGTAGAGCCTTAGATAGATAGATAGCCCGCAGCTTTGTTAGCGAAGCACACTTCTTTATTTTAAGGCTTCAAGTGAAATGCAGAAAGTTCTAGACCGGAATTCCACTTGACACTCTGATGGGGACCAAAGCCAGAAGTCGTACGCCGTCGTCACCGGCTGGAATATGTATAGGAAGCAGGTGGAATGTTATGAGGCATGCCTTACATATACGGTCAGCAGTTTAACATAAAATGCTACGCTGTAAGGAAGCCGGTCACCTATTCTTCTCAGGGAAACATTCCATTAACAAACCTAGCGACCGAGACAAACTAATGGTTTCTGTACTCACCGTGTCAGAATATGAAAGAAATTCACCTGGCAAACAAAATTACTTTTGGCGACTGTTTTCAATACAGCATTGAGAACAGCCACGGACATAGTTAAAGCTACACAGAGAAGCGCTTACATTTTAAACAGTCAAGCTGCAAGTTTGCAAACAACATCCGTTTTCTGAAAATAATTATAGACTTTTTATGTGGGTAGATTCCAACAGCTAGCTTTGTTAACTATTCAGTATACATGTTCATGTTCAGTTCATGGTGTGTATTCATACAGCGAATATCCTAATAATTTTAATATAAACGCCCTACGTAATAATTGTTCAACTTATAAATAATCCAGTTCTACTGGATAACATTTAAAAATGTATGTGAAGAAAAAGTAAAGCTATCACTGTAACAGGTCGTGAAGGCCCATAGGGTTGTGAGACGTTGAGGGTCCCACATTATCTAGACAATCGGCTCAAAGATGGAGGTAAGGTTGTCAGCCTTACACGCCGGCCGCGCTTTACTCCCCAGGAAAATTATTTAAGTAATTCCTGGTATTCATTTCTGTTAGAGGCTGAGTCGACCTCAGGGCCATAGTGTGGCTGCGAGGATTAGGTCAACTGAAAAAAAATCCAATGACTTCATCGGGACTTGAACCCGCGACCTTCCGGCTTGTAGCATAGCCCCTCAACCACTACGCTACCGCGTGCCCCTTTTAAAAATATATGTGGAAAATAAAAGTCTCCCGAAACTACATTTCAAATTGTGTCTGTTTATTAGCAGTATTATAAGCGAAGGCAAGAACCATTTCATATCTGCGAAATGTCAAATCCGAAGAGACATTTTACTCACACAGAGCAAGATCATGGCCTTCTTATGAGAGGTCAAGGCCCATTAAGAGAAAGATGTTAGAAGCCCATAGGGACGCTGAAGGTGCTGCTTGCGATATTCATCTGCTTCCACTGGCTTTGAAGTACGAGTACAATGATGTTATTACACGGAGAGGAAGGGCGTAGGGAATTTTGGCTTCAAACTAAAATTACACTGTTAGACTTGCTGATGATGCAGCGCCCACACTTTCAACTCAAGGCTGTCACTCACGAAAACTTTCACGCTAGTACGTTGTACACAGGAGATATAATCAAAACATACGTCTTTCTGTGTCGTGTAAGAAATTCGTTTTTCAACGCTTTTCAACTACGCATCTGAAAGTTATCACCTAGATGCTGGATCACCAGACAGTTTCAAGGATAATACGCCAATGTATGATTGGGTTATACACCGCACTTGAGTCTCGCGGTTAAAATGACGTTATTTAATGACGCTCTATCATATGTATTAAGAGATTATTCAGTGTAAAATTTATGGATTTACTTAGTTTATTTCATGATGGTTTCTCAAAGTCATATGAGCGTTTGAGAACAAAATGCTACGGAAGGCCAACGTCGGCAATACTAGCTGAAATGTTTGTTCAGCATCTCGACCATATTATAATTTTAACATCTCGATTAAAACATTGCATCGTTGACTACTTCCGTTATGTTGATTAAAATATTGTTTGCAAGACGAACAGTACAAACATTAAAAATACACTAACAAAATTTAATTCAATATACACACAAATAAAATTCCCCAAAGAACAAGAAATACAGAATAAACTAAACTATCTAGACGTGTCAATCACAAATTTAATTTTCATAATCACCTAATGTTTAACATATTCATAAAGGCCAATAAGTACGTACTAAATAATACACAACTCTTACTATATACAATATGCAGTACCATTACACCCAGAATATCAAATCGACAACATAAAATACATCCACTGAAAACATTTGTCAGTGTAGTGGTTAGGCAGTGGAGTCAGCAGTGAATTGCAAACAAGTTTATGGCCGAAAAGCCGAAACATTTCCGAATTAACGTACAGCATATAACATATACAGAAGCTGTGACAACGGAAAAAAATAATTAAGCTGAAATTAAAGTTTTAGTTTAGATTTCTGTAAGCCTATTGAACGGCCGTATGTAAGACATCAAAAGTAATCAAACAAAAATATACCTTCATGTATATACAGTACCTGTATTATTTTATTTCGTTTAAAATATAACATTTTATTACATGAACAAAAACTGTAATATAACACTTAAACCCATCTTTTATTTATCACGATATTGCATAAGCCCTTTTTTCTCTCCCTCATTACAGCATTAAGATTGTTACATTCCAGTATGACCACACCTTATTGGCTTTAGTATGTAATCCATACGTTTCTAAATAAACATTAATTACAACAAGCATTGACGTTAATAATCCATTACAGTTACAACATAACTCCATGATCAAGCGTTATTGGGGCCAGTTAGTGGATGGTTTCATGCCTGTCACCTGCTGTTGAGCTGGGGAGTGGTGACAATAGAGCTTCCAGCTCTGCAATGTGAAGGGGCCTTCATCAGAAATAGTGCGCAAGTTTAAACTTACGCTTTAAGTTACAAATAAGTAAGCTTAGTCAACATTTATATAATTTGTATGATGTTTAGTGTTAACACACTGGAAACTAGTGCATAATGGATGTAAGAAGTTCGCTATAAGCCGTTAGAATGATTTCCTTAAGAGTTTCGTAAAGAAATGGCAAGAACCGTGAAGTAAAGTTGTCTGCAGTTTGGGAACTGTAACGAAATAGGAAATCTGAGCTCCATATTTTTCCATGGTCAACAATTAATGCCATGGGGCAGAGCCCATCTTGAGAAGATAATCAAGAAATTCCCTGTCTCTTACGGAACCAGAAGGTTCATTACCGAGTTCGCAAGAGCCCGCCATTGTTTCCCATCCCGTGCTAGCTGAATCCACTTCGCATATCCACACATTGTTTCTTTAATATCCATTTTAATATCTTCCCTTCATAAGCTCCTAGAAGGGGCACGCGGTAGCGTAGTTGTAGTTGGTTCAAGAACTACGCTACAAGCGCCTAAGTCGCGGATTCGATTCCCATCTAGGTCACTGGATTTTTCAATTGATCTTCCAGCCGCACTATGGCCCTGAGTTCGACTGAGCATCTAATTTAAACCAGTATCAGGAATCGTCCTGGTGGTGAACGGTGGCCGGCGCGTGTGGGTAACAACTTCGCCATCTGTGAGGCCATTGTCTACAAAATGTGGGAGCCTCGACGTCTCACAACTCTATGGGCCTCCACGGCTTGTTACAGGGATTGCTTTAACTTTTCCTTTATGTTCCTAGATATTCACAGTAGTCTCTATCAAAATTTTGTGTGGATTTACTATTTCTCTCTCACTCGCCATACTTGGGCTGCCTATTTTGTGTAACTTGATTTGATCTCCTTAACAGTACCTGACGAAGGATAAAATTAGGAAGCTCTTGATCATGCAGTTTTCTTCAGTGTTCTCCTGAGCACCCAGTTTTCAAACACCCTGAACCTATGTTCTTCCATTAAAGATGAAGTTTCATAAACATATAAAGCAACTGCGAGAATTACAGATCGCCATATTCCAAACTACATAAGTTTCAAATTAGTACATACGTGTACGTACTGAATGGGAGAAAGAATTCTCCAACTTAATATTTTATTGTAATTCAAACTCGATGTGAGACTAGAAGAAAATAAGACAGTTTACTGACCAGAAATGTGGACAGCAGAACAGTACTAAAATGTATCTTGCAAAACTGAATTTAAATGGTGAGCTTTAGTGAACAAAATAACCGAAACGCCCGGTCCACAGATGCATCGAACAGCTAAATCCGCAGAAGTAAACACTTGCAAAAACGTTATCTAACTGGCATGTTATGTAAATTACTTCATAACTGCATTTATATAAGCTCTTACAACATTACAGTGGAACTCGCAGCAAAACTCGAACACATAATTGGAAAGAGGTGCCGGGTACTTAACTTGGCCTACTCGCTCAGCACACAGAAGTACAGACCGTTTTTTCTTAATTCGGTTAGTGGGGGTTTGAGTCCAATTGGGTCCACTCGGCACGGCGGCCATAGATTGGCCTATTGAACCTGCCCCGGGTGATTATGATGATGGAGAATTTGGTGGAATGAAGATTGACTGGGGAAACCGAAGTACTCGGAGAAAAACCGCCCCCGCGCCACTTTGTCCACCACAAGTCACACTTGACCAGACCCGGGATCAAACTCGATCCGCCGCTGTGGTAAGCCAGCGACTAAAACGCTTGAGAGGTACAGACCTTAGTCTGCTACTAAATTACGAACTTACAAATACATCCGTTATGGAGTACACTTCTCCTTTCCTATCTATTGTGCGCTACGGAGCATGTCGAGTCGCCATACAAGCTGCTCTTCAAGGGGTTTGGTCGATGATGGTCTAATTAGTTGTGTAGGCGAGGTAACTAACATTGCTACTGAATGATGATGTTCCGCCGTAGGTGTGGTAAGCAACACAATAAAGTAAGGACAGGGTGTTCTCAATGAAGAGGAATATCCCTTCGCTTTAACTGGCCAAAGCGTGGGAATATTACAGATGAGCTCTGATATTAAATTAAAATTTCCTGTGTTAATCCAGCTCAGGTCAAGAACAAACATTTCTGGGTGACTTCAGACACATGCTTTGCCTTCCTTCCACCTATGTAGAATTATTATATAACTCCACGGGCCAGAGTCCCTGAAATGTAATACATCCTCGTCCAGTCAAGATATTCTTCGCTTTTAGCGAAACTGAAGGTGTGTCATTGTGTTCGCAAGAACACACCACAGATTGCTACCATCAGCCAGATGAATCCAGTCCACATCCTCAACACTAATATTTTAAGATTCATTTTAATATTACGTTTTCATTACGACGGCCTTTTCCAAAATTTTATACGCATTTATTATTGCTCTCTTGCATGCTACACGTCTCGCTCATCTAATACTCCGTGACTTGACTGGCCTATTAATGTTTGGTGAAGAGTAAAAATTATAAACATAGTAATTATGCATTTTCTCCATACTTTTGTAGCTACCTGCTTATTACGTCCTCAGCACCAAGTTCTCAAACATCCTCAGTCTGTGCTCTTCCCTTAACGTGAGAGACAAGTTGCAAACTCACAAAGGCACACGTAATTTACAGTGTCTTATATGACAGTCTTATCGTTTATGTTTTTGGACAAAACTTGCAGACACAAGATCCTGAATTAAATGACATGAAATGCAGGGCATGTAGCACACACGGGAGAGACGGGGAATGAATAGAGGTTTTGGTGGGAAAGCCGGGAAGAAAGAGACCAATATAAAGATCAAGACATAGGTGGAAAAATAATATTAAAATGGATCTTTGTGAGGTGGTGTGGATTGTATTCGCCTGACTCAGGTTAGGAACCAGTGGCTGGCTCTTTGAACACGATAATGAACCTTCGGGTTCCATAGAATAATGGGATAGCTGAGTGGTTGGCGGCTTCTCAATAAGTTTGTCAGGGTAAACTAATAATTGTAAAGGCTCGAAAATATCACCAACAGTATTGACGGAAACACGAGAACGGCGCAGAGACTCAAATGTCCATAGAGCAAGTGCCAGACGAATATATGCACGAGATGCCACCTCTCTTCTGAGTTACCGTTAGCACGTGGTAGACGAATGTTTTAATATTATCATTATTTTTATTAGTATTATTATTATTAGAGGGGGTGGGTTTCCCCATGCACCGCGACTAATAGTCTACTGTACGTCCCCCTTTGATATTCTACCAGTCGCCATACCCTACCGGTACTGGTGCGTGCTGTCAGCCCCGTTCAGCTAACGCGGTCGGCCCTCGGTACCTGATACTTCCACCATCTACCAGAGGTATTGAAAACTATTTGGACGGGAAACCTTTTGCCTAATTTAGCTCAGAGGTCTCCTACAGACATGAGGATCTTTTACGTACCGTAAATCTACGACAAGGGACCCACGGTTTAAAGTCCTTCCCGGAGGACTTGTTCTCTGAATTTTTCCGTCCATAAAAATTCCACGACCTCCGCCTTGAGTCTGAGGTGGGAACGTTACCCCTAGACTACGGAGGCCGCTAATGTCTTAATGTTACCTTGAAGACAGTAATCGGCTATATTGATATCCCATGAACATGTATGCTACTGAGACATAAAGCCCACAATTGACACAAAAAGAAGGAAAAATAATGTGACATTACACCCTAAAGCCGGAATAGTGAAGGTGCAATAGACGTTCATCGTTAGGCAACGACTCAAACTCATTCCCGTGGCAAGAAATAAGCAAGCAACAATCGAATAACTTCCGTTGCCATGCAACGGCGCGGTAAACATGTCCCGTCAAAAATAGAGGCTGTTATTTCGTGGCGGTGCAGAGGCGTTATCTTGAAGATAAATGAGGCTACAGTGCAGTTGAAGGATCAGCTGTGGAGTGTTAACCATCTGGCAACGGAAGCTGAAGAATCTCCATTGCTAAGATTCGTATAGGAAACGTCTAGTGAAAACGCTGCAGATGAATAGCCATTGTGGAGATCTGTTACCGCGTAAAGACTAGTGAAAGTAGACTGAGAAGACTTAATGTGAAGTGATTTGTAGTGTGGAAAGCAGCAACAGTGGTATAGTTATCTGTAGTTCCGACCTGTAAGTTGTTAATAAATGTATTCACCAATCCAAACCCCGTCTATTGTCACTAATACACCTGACTACGTAATAAAAATATTCAGTTTCATCCTTCCTATCAGCTCTTATAACCTTACACACGAGACTGTTATATTTACTCATAATGAACTATTTTCTGACATTATTTGACTAGTAGATTTTTCGGCCACGCGTGGAAGGATTTCGCTATTGCTACTCTACGAAAGAAGTAGCTACTTCAAGTACATCCTCCGCATTGCTAAGTAAAGTTGTTTGGCAGACTGCTTGTACACAGGCTGCAAGATTGCAGGATTCACAAGGTACAGAAAGAAACAGATTCAATATGAGGAAATTATGTGTTACTTTAATTTGACTAAGAGAACAAGTTTAATGGCCATGGGGGAGGGGGGGTGTTTGTCTGAGCTTGTGAAATTATTATTTTAGTAATATCCAGCTACAACATTGTAACTATTATAAATCAACACAAGAGGACGGCCCTTTAACAACAGAACAGAAGTTAGAAACTACAGGTTCAGGATCTCGCAGGGTATCATCAGGCAGAAGAGAAGCAGAGTAGCTTCCTTAATTAGTCCTCAAGGTTTGTATGAGAGAGAAATGTACTTGACCAGTTCTTCTGCAAAACACATCTCATATGAAATATTGCACGATAATTAAACAGATCGAAATAAGACCCAGCACCAGGAATACGTGTTCCTGCGCCCCGGGCACTACATTGTAACGTGTCCTTTTCAATACGATTAACTTTACCACCATAAATTTTTCGTGATAGGGATTGATACAGAATAGTTGCGTGCGCATCCGTACCATTCTACTTGTCCTACTTCATTATTATACAAGTTTTTATTTGGGGTATATATACGTTTCCTTTTGCCAAAGGCTACTTTTTTTTTCACGAGCGCAAAACTACCGTTATCCTATGTTTACATTAGGAGTTTCTTTTACATTGAGTCAGAGATATTCCGGTTCTCACAGATTCACTTGCATGATAACCTGCATAGTTCATAACTCAAGTGGCATATTTGTTCCAATATCCATGCGATTCTTGCGCAAGAACACGCAAAAGCTCTTTCGACCGCATTACACCGAAATCATTCTCTTTAGTCAGCATCATGGATGAGGTCTCTTGACAAGCTTCGCCTCAAACTCCATTTTACAATTAATCAGTTTGCCTCTCTAGGTGTGTTCCTGTATCTCTTAGCAATTCAAATTCGTGCTATAGCATTTGTTTAGCGCATTCCTCATCTTTTATTCTTCGAATGTGAGTAATCGATTCCTGACGTCTAACCTCTCATTTGCTTCAGAAATATTTTATACTTCCTTGTGGGTTCGTTCTGATGTTTGTTATATCTTATTAACCTCGTTCAAGAAACTTGAAACGTATTATTATTATTATTATTATTATTATAAATAATACTAAGAAAGGCAAAGCGGCCTTCGTAGTCTAGGGGTAACGTTCCCACCTCATGACTCAAGGTACGCGGGTTCAAACCCGGCGGAGGTCGTGGAATTTTTAAGGGCGGAAAAGTTCAGGGAACAAGTCCTCCGGGAGGGACTTTAAGCCGTGGGTCCCGTGTCGTAGCTTTACGGCACGTAAAAGAACCTCATGTCTCAAGGAGGTCACTGAGCCAAATTTATAAGGACATTTCCCGCCCAACAATAGTCTCTAACGCCTCTACATCTAGATACTGCTGAGCCAGTAGAGGTTGAACTCGCTGGCTGAGTCGGGACTGATGGCACGCACCAATACCGGTAGGGTAGAGAGACTGGTAGAATATCACAGGGGGACGTACAATAGACCACTGGTCGCGGTGCATGGGGAAACCCACCCCCTCCAATAATAATAACAATAATAAGGAAGGTAAAATTATCCGTGTAACAGGCTGTGAAGGTTTCCCAGTGTTGTGAGATGTCGAGGCTCCCACATTTTCTCTAGAAAATCGGCTCACATATGGCGGTAAGTTTGTCAGCCTTACGCGCCGGCCGCCCTTTAACCCCAGGAAGATTCCTGGTACTCATTTCTGTTAGAGGCTGAGTCGACCCCAGTGCCATAGTGCGGCTTGAAGGATTATGTCGATTGAAACAATCCTCCTCATCGGGAATCGAACCCGCGACCTTCCGGCTTGTAGCATAGTGTCTCAACCAACTACGCTACCGCGTGCTTTGTCTTTATTATACCCATATAAGTCGGGTGTAAAGTCTTTGTTGTCTAACATTGTACAAGGAAATATTCATCTCCATTCCAGCCCTATTTAAAGCTGACAGTATGATTTTCTATGTAGCTATCCATCTATCTAATCTATCTATCTATCTTTAACCCTTTGTTGGGGCCTTTGCCGTTTTTTTAGTTTCTTTTACGTAGTCGGTAGAACTCCTTGGACGGGAGATCAGCCAGTCACAAGGCCGGTACCAATATATAGAACAACACAATCACAGAATAAACGCACACAGGCATCCATGCCTCGAGTGGGATTCGAACCTACGATCGCAGTGTTGAAGTCAGCGAAGACAGTTCTTGCCTTAGTCCACGCGGCCACCGTGATCAGCGACAATATGAATTTACAACGTCATGTTACGTATTTAGTTGAGCCACCTGTAAGTCTGAAGCTCAGACTCAAAAATATTTCGACGCAGAGCTCGGCAGCTGGCGACTTGCTGCTAGGTCATGATGTCATACAATGTAAAACAAGGCTCAGATGAATCTTTGTGATTTACACTCCCTTATGGAAGGAGTACGGACTGAGAGTGTATGAGAATATAGCGCTAACGGGGAAGAGCAATAAAAGAAACTGCGTTATGAGGAGCTCCAAAATATGTACTCTCCACAAAATCGAGCACAAGGCGGGAAGGACAACATAGAAATTCGAGGTAAGATATAAAATGTTGTACGTAGAACCAGAACGAATGAGACCATTTCGAACATTTAAGCCTAGAAGGAGGGACGCTCTTAAAATGTATACGAAAGAAATAGGGTATTGGGGGAGTGAACTAAATCAACAGATTCATGATAATATTCAGCGAAAGGTTCTTATGAGCACGAAATTAAAATTTTGATTTCTATAAAAGAGTGGGTTTGTTGGGCACCTCAGCGATTATCGTTTTCATTTTAAGGGCTCTATTCCTTTAAATCAGTGTGTATGTGTAAGATGATGCCGGTCACGGTAGCCGAGCGGTCTAACGTATGCACTGGCTTCGCTCGCTCGGAAGCCGGGATCGTGGGTTCGAATCCCACTCAGGGCATGGCTGTTTAGCTTGTGTGTGTGTGCGTTTTTCTGTTTGTGTACAGGTAGAGGCCTTGCGACGAGCTGATCACCCGCCCAAGGAGTCCTACCGAATGTGTAAGATCTAGAAAAACCGAAGTGAACGGAGTTCATGGAGGTAGGCCTAGGCCCACTGGGGCTGTAGTGCCAAGGGGGAAAAAAAAAGGTGTAAGATGATAAAATCAAACGTGGCTACCTACAATACGTATCTTTGAGGTAATTTCGCCACACATAGCGATACAGAATCTATAAAAATCGGGTTCTGAGACCTGCTCGTTCATTTAATTACTTACAACGTCTACAGATAAACTAATTAAGATAGGCCAATTGATCCAAAAGAACAAATGACTCGTCAAGAACGGTTCCTATAGCCACTCTGCGTTGGAATTAGAAACGTTAATTTTACTCTTATTAGGCCGCGCCATAGCTCAAGCGGTTAGTCGCTGGCTTCCCACCACGGCGGCCCGGGTTCGATACCGAGATCTGGTCAAGTGGGATTTGTGGTGCACAGAGGTGGTCGGATTAGAAATATACGTCTAAGAGTCAAGTCAGGCGTGTCAGTGGTAAGCGAAACTTAACCCATATTTTTAATCATAAATATGTTATATTGTAGAAACCCGTGGGAGGACTGATTAAACAGTTTATCGCCCACAAAGACACAGACAGGAACACATTTAAGGTTTGGCACATTGTAGCTTCGTGTTCGTGCTGTGACTTGCATTCATTCACGTATTTGCTGCTGAATCAGCAGATCTCCCTTCGTCACATCTTCCCCTTGCAACACGCGCCACCGCTTTGGAAATAATGGAACTCATGACGCGCAGAACTTCAAACAACACCCATGATTATTGATACGTGTGTTCGCAGATCATTTCTTTTCTCTTACAGTACGGGTTTGTCATCGCTTGGTTTGCCCATTAACCAATATCCCGCTGTTTGCAGGCGTGCGCTCAGCCGATGTGGTCCGAAGAAGAACAGACGTTCAACAGAATTGACGACACGGTGCGTTAGATAAACTATCGCTCTAGTAGGGAGGCACGGAAACGTGATGTTTCAGAAGGGGCAGAACTTAATTTAAACAGGTGTTGTTCGGCGTTTAGTGAAATCAATTAGGCTCACGTTTTCTTTTTAATCATTCAGGGCCCAGACACATTAAAACCCGTATGAATGGCAGTAGGAAATTCAATAGTTGCTTCACAATTTAGAGAACTCTGCTTTATATTCAGACTTCATGGGGCTGAGCCCTTCTTGAGAAACCGTCAGTTGTGCAGCTACTCAAGAACTTCTCAGCTTTTTATGGAACCTGAAGGTTTTTGCCGTGTTCACAAGAGCCCTCAACTGATCCCTATCCTGAGCCAGATGAATCCAGTCCATGCTACCCCATCCTGTTTCCTTAAGAGCCATTTAATATTGTTCACACACTTACGTCTTTGTCTCCCTAGTGGTTTCTTTCCTTCTGGTTTTCCCACAAATATACTATATGCATGCCTAGTCTCTCCATTCGTGCTACATGCCGTTCCCAACTCATCCTCCTTCACTTGATCATACTAAATATATTTGGCGAAGAGTACAAGTCATGAAGCTCCTCATTACGCAGTTTTTTATTTAGACAATTAACTGAATACTGTTGCAATCTATGCCATTATTAGTTACTCTTAAGTCCATGAAATTTTATTAGAGAGATCTGATGTAATGTATAAAACACGTGAAGTAGTAAAAGCTTCAACGGTCACACTGGACGGAATTGTTTTATCATTTTTAATATTGTTAGTGTGACGGAACAGACTGAAACAAATAAAAAACAAATCAAACATAAAACACGTATTTTCATTATTTCCAAATTTTACTGTTCTGAAAAGTGACATGTTTTTTGGCACAGGTTTACTGAAGTTGCGAAAAAATTATAAGTACATTGGGAGAAGGAAGGCCGGGAGAGGAGCCCTGCAGTTATAGACATAAGTAGGGAGAACAATGGAAATATCTGAGGCCTTTCCAAGTTCGGCTTACTTTTATACCCTGAAGAAGGAGGCATTATGTTCCTCCGAAACGTTAGTAAACATCTCCTAGGCTACATCGCATCGCATTCCAGGAGACAATAATCACATTTATCCCCACGTGAACCTCAAACCCCGCACATATTTTCTATATAAACTACAAAGTTATAACCTGTCGTTGCTTATCAGGCTGAATACTTCTTAGTAGCCTTTATAATTCTTTTCCAGATATTTTACTTATTTTCGCTTATAGACCCGTTTGCATCATTCTGAGAAATACAAATCTGTGAGCACACGAATGAGAACCAATATTCCTCGATTTCGGTAATCTACTTGTAAGTTCGTATCAGTATAGTTGTTGTTGTTGTTGTTGTTGTTGTTGTTGTTGTTGTTGTTGTTGCTGCTGCTGCTGCTGTTTATTATGCTGAAAATGAACCAACAACACTTCTCTAATCTGACAGACGAATCCAGTTCCCAGCCACCCAACGTAGGTTTTGAAGGACTATTTGTACTTTAAAGGGAGCCGGGATAGCGAAGTCGGTATGACTGGCTATGGGCTGGACGGCTAAGGGGTCGGAGTTCGAGTTCCGATAGGGTCAAGAATTTTCTCTTCTCTACGTGGCACAGACCGGCTCTCGGCACCCCCACCCGGCCTCCTATCCAATGGGTACCGGGGATAAAGCTGCCAGGGTTTGAAGCTGACCACTGATCTCCGACTAGCGCGGAGGTTAAGAAAACGTGGATCTATACATGCACTCTCCCATATTGCTTCATGGCGTAGTGCTCAATTACTTAAGCACAGGTACAACTTTACTTTCTTAACTGTTCTTTAATATTGAAGAGCTCAAACTTCTGGTATATAACGCCGTGCAATCCGTTAAAAATCAGCCGATGTTTCGGAGGAACATGTTGCTGAGCGTGTTTGCCATCTGCTTTTACTATTGTTTTTTCGCTCTGAAGTTGGAGGCCACATGTTCCTCCGAAACGCCTGTTGACTTTCATCATACTGTACGGCATTATATCCCAGAATACAGAACTCTTCATAACCACTGCTGTGAGAACATCAAATCCTACACATTTTAATACTGTTGTCTCAAGTACGCCTTCTCCCTTCGTTTTCCAATTCATATACAAGTAGTGCTCTCTCATGCGTACTTCATGTCCCACCCATCACATTATACTTGGTGCGATGACGCTAATAATAAACGGCGAAACGTAGAAATTACGTAACACTTCATGATGCAGTCATCTGTTATTTTCATCTTCTTAGATTCAAATGTACTAGCCAGCACAGTTTACACGAACAATTACTTTCATGCAAGATTTGAGGCTTTCACGGAGGTGACTATGAAGAAAGCAGCCTTCTGGAATTTGGCACCGTGTATATGTGGTGTTAACCGACGTTCCTCCGAAACGTCGGTTAACACCACATCTACACGGCGCCACATCCCAGAAGACTGCTTTCTTCAATTACTTTCATGCTCCTTAATCCGTATCTTGACTTAAATTAATCATTTGAGACCTTCCGTAAGGAGCGTTGACAGCTAACGAATGATTTATTGGTAATGGGACGGAGCAAACAACATTTCGTAGACGTCTGCTTCCTCAGACATTCAGTTCATCAACATTCACGTGTTAGCGACGATAAAATAATACAAACAGCCGCACGATGAGTTGACAGATAATTTATTTTTCGAGATCAGTCTAACTCAGCGCTACATCGCGACTCAACCGACTTACCTCTGTCAAGAACTTCAGTTACGACTGCGGTCTTGTGGGTTCGAATCCCCGCGTCCTACAGTAGGCAGGCAACAACGTTTCGGAAGATAACTGAATCATGTAGACCCGTTTATTGGTAATGACTCCATAAATAACGCCCGCTGCTAGGCAACGTGCGGGGAATAAACAAATATGCTGCAGCTGTTACTCAGTAGCGGATTGGCTAACAAATATGTTCTCGCGGCAACAAGTGATTTACAACAAAGAGGAGCCGTATTTTCTACGCGGTCCGTGCCGAGATGTTATATACAAAACAGATTTAGAATTTAATCAGTTGGCTTGGAGTCAATCAGAAGGGTAGGAGATTGGTGTGAAATGGCCGCCAGCTTGGGAGTTTACGAATGCAGTGGAGTGAATATTTGGTTGGTGAGTCAGTGAGTTAATCAGAGAACTGCGGTTGAGTTGTTGTGAGCTGTTCCTCTTAGAAGCTGGTACCTGTGGCACGGGGACAGTTCGGGAACCTAGAGTAAGGGGAATGTCTACCGTTAGAAGTCGTTACCAGGTAACGACTGCTGAAGACACTGCTGACGAGAAGACTTAGTACGTACTGTAGTGAACTGCAGAGTGTGTGAATCAGCAGTAGAGCTATAGTGATTTGTAATTACGATCTGTAAGTGGTCAATACATCCAATTATCAATCCAAACTCCATCTGCAGTCACTCATACACTTAACAATAAGTTACTTCGATCTTAATGGCCGAAATATGTGGGATGAGGGATTGGTGGTGTTATAAATATAGAATGCAATGTGGTTACTTACATCCATGGGGGTGGGGATGAAGAGACAGAACATAGTCTGGGTCTCTTAGAGATAACGCATCTTCTTCACCCCCGTCTGCCGGGTCTGAGTGACCTCCATCCTTAAAACAGCCTATAAACCTCAACCTCACAAATTCTGATCTTAAAGCCAGAGGCAGCGTTTCCTTGCAAAAAAGGTGACATCTTTGTAATACCGTAATATCAACTATCAAACAAACACTCCGTGATTTTAATCCGCAAGCGAACTATACCGACCGAGCGACCGCCGCTTGTTGGCAAAGTTAGTGCCAACTTTTGCGGATAGAGGGTGTCGCGTGGTCAGAGCAACGAATCCCCACGGCCATTAATTTCGGTTTGCTAGACCGGAATATGAACTATCACCACCGCAAAAATCAAAAGCTCTATGTTCAAGGGCATTCACAGATTTTCCGTATCCAATCTTGGGCAATTAACCGTCAGAAATGTTAAAATATGGACACATAAATCTTTCTTGAGTTTTCATTTAATGACATTATATTAATAACAGTTATCGCGGCAAAGAGTATAAAATTATACGATAATTTGTAATAAGAAATTCAAAGGGACCTATGAAGGTACAGTTGTGGCCTAGTTTAACATACTATCCTAGTATTCGCCTAAAAGTCATAGGAAACACACCGTTAAAGTAAAAGTATGGAACGTTGTTTTCCTTATCGATGTTCAAACAGTTTAGATCACAAACTCAAGGAAATCTATTTATTATCCCACCAAATATTGTCTTCAGTGACTCAGATACAGGACTTATAGGTCACGATTTCTTTTTAATATGCATTACTACTACGGTATATATTATCTTCTCTTAGAAACCTCGCAGAAACTAGTCTCTAGGGAAATGACCTAAAACAGACATATACTATAAATGCACCAATGTCTTACGTAGCAGTGTACATACCATACCGAATAATGCAGAAAAGTCTTTACACTCTAGCGAGGAAATGGGGTCTAGAAACTAGGCATACGAATATTTCACGAAATGTGCGCACCCATTTTTGCGGTGAGATGCGTTCAAACTAATACGTGTTTCGGAATGCGGATAAATTGAACTTTGTGTCACAGAGAGAAGAAAGAGCGGGCAAATCAAACCTCCTGTCACCGATGAGCGGTGATACGAATCTCTTCTCTGGATAAAACTGCGATAAACATGAACATACGCGTAGCGTATATGATTGATTGTTCAAATTATCTACGTATTTCTAACGACACACAATTTGGCAGCGCGCTAATGATGTCTATGACAAATGGTTAAGAACGTCATGAAATGTGTGACCTGTTATGGCCGTACGTCGAGAACAACTACTGTGGAATATACTGACTGCTGATCATTCAGGTTCTTCTAAACAAAGTGAAGCTCTCAGAAATTCATGTTTTGGAACCCAACCGGCAAGCTGCGTGTTACTGTCCACTTCTCTGTTTCATAATTACATCACTGAGATAAACAATATGTGGTCTGTTATGTTTCGGAACTTTGGATATAGGCCGCAAGCTCAACGTCTTAGCAATGACGGGTTGGTTGCGCTGCCTAGTGGCGTGCTTCCTAATTATGGTCCTTTTTTTTTTTGGCCGCGTCATCCTGCTGTGATTAGTCATCGCCCTAGACCCATTTGTTCACGTGCGTGTAGAGTGTGTCTTGTGATATTCGAGATGGCTGATATTCGTGAGCAATAAATTTCGCTTCCATCTAGGGAAACGCTCACAGAGAATCATGAAATGATTAGAAATGTTTATGAATAGTGCACGAGCCGTACACGTTGTTATGAATGGTTTGCGCCATTTAAGGACGGCCGGCATTCAACACATGATGACCCGTGTTTGGGACGGCCCTCAACGTCATGTGACGACGCTCATGTTGCGCAAGTTCGTGCACTCGTGCTTTCTAATCATCGTTTGACAGTGCGTCAAAGAGCAGAAGAGTGCAATATATAGATAAGGCCATGTCTAGAAATTGTTACGACAAAATTAAAAATGCATCGGGTAGTTTGAATGTTTGTTCCACGATTTCTGACACAGAATCAGAGAGACAGTCGCGCTGCCATCTATCAGGAACTTCTGGCTTGCGTTAGCGAGAATGAAAACTTTCTGAAAGAATTATACCCGGCGATGAAATATTGATTTGTGGATACGATGTGGAAACGAAAACACAGTCTTCACGATGGGTGGGGGAAAAGTAGCCGAGACCGAAAAAGGTGCGGAGAGTCAAGTCGAGAGCGAGTCATGTCGACGTTTTCTTTTCCATCGAGGGTGTTGTGAATCATGAATTCTTACGTCAGGGGAAAACAGGGAATCGCTGGTATTATCTGGTAGTGCTGAAACGTCTAAAGAAAATTTCAGGAGAAAAAACTTCGCTTGTGAAGATACAACTCCTGGTTCCTCCATCATGACAATGCACCAGCTTATGCATCGCTACTGATTCGTGACTTTTTGGCCAACACGAACATAAGTGTGCTTCCTCAGCACCTGACCTGGCTCCGGCAGACATTTTCTTATTTGCCAAATCAAAATCCACTTTAAAAGGACGACGACTTCAGACGATTCAAGAGATTATGGAAAATTCTCAGACGAGGTACGCACGATCTGGAATAAGGCGTAACAGGACTGTTTGGCAGCGCCATAGCTCAAGCGGTTAGTCGCTGGCTTCCCTTCGTGGGGGCCCGGGTTCCATCCCGGGTCTGTTTAAGTGGGATCTGTGGTGGACAAAGTGGCGCTAGGGCAGGTTTTCTCCGAGTACTTCGGTTTCCCCTGCCAATCTTCATTCCACCAATTGCTCCACAATCACCCTCACCTATCATCTGGGGCTGGTACAAGAGGCCAGAAGTGGCCACAGTACAAGGGACTTAGTCTCACCCCACTAGCAATAAAAAAAAACAGGATTGTTTCCAGAAGTGGCAATGGCGTTGGAAGCTGTGCACCTATGCAGGAGGGGAGAACTTCGAAGGCGATGAGGCTCACTCAGTTGCAGGCACGTCCGAAAAAAAGATTATAACAAAAAATATTTCTGAAACTTTTTGAACAGACCGCGTACACACACTAATTGACGGATTTCATTGGCAGCGGGTAGGAGCGTTATACGTTTTGAAATCTCAGAAGTCGATGCACTGCGCCATATCCATGTCGATATAAACCTGCCAACCGATACACGTGTGAAGTGTGTAACACAGCATTCGGAATCTCTTATGAATGAGACAGGTCTTTGAATATTACGTACCTTTCATTCATTTACTTTCAAAAATAAGCTTATCGAAAATACGAGTAATATGGTGCCTCCATCGTCAGGATAGGAGAGCAGGCCGCACAATGTAAGAAGTAATGTTACGTGGGCTCTGAGCGAAATTGGTCCTTTCTTTCTCTGTATCAGTAACGTCTCTTTTGTCCTTACTTACTTTAATTGTCTACCCTGATGAAAGGGGGAAGCAGGTTCCTTACGTTACACTTGACGTAGACATGGAAATATTTTTCAAAGCTAGAATTTTTACTATAATGCCCATTGCTAGGCAACGGCTCGGCAAACACATTCCCGCGAAGCCTACACGTGTAACAGAAAGACGTCTACTATCAGGCAACGGAGCTCTAAACACACGCTCGCAAGAATAGAGGAAACGGTGTTTTTTGTCGGTCCGCCTCGAGACTATATAACGAGGACCTCACACAGCTAGGATTTAAGTCCTCATGTGAGGGGGGAAAGGCGGGTCCCTTAGAAACAGAATCCAGTTTCCGAAAAGTTGTTTTTTAGTTCCTAGAATACCGGACGATAGTCAATGCCCAAAATCCCAGTAATTCTGGGGCTTCATGGCTGAGCTGTCTGGAAAACTAATTACAACTTTTCTTAAAATTACAGTAATAACATAGAGAACTGTCTTGCATTTACGGAAAGCTGAAACTTTCCTATTTTTCCTCTATATTACCAATTAAGTCATTAGGTATTCTTTTGAAAGAGACATTCATGCTTTCTTTGTGTGTGGGAGTCCACTTGAAATCAGTCGCTGCTGGTGGGGTGGGGCCTTACAGCAATATAATACCGCAATGCTTTCTGGGTTTCCATTTAGCTAGCCAACCGGCACATCATGCATTGCAAGTATTATAATGTACCTGTATATTTTATCGGATTGAAATTTGATCTGACTGGTACTACTGCAGGGGCCGTGCCCTCTCTGCCACGCGGGTGGTACAGCAGTAGGCATTTCGGGTCATATCCAAAACGTAGAGCCTTTATTTATGGCATCTTAAGTCAAATCTAAAGCAGAACTCGACTGAGCACGAGCTTGCCTCTCTGCTCTCTTTAACTGATCTCTCTCGGGATTGAGCTCTTGCCGTTAGACTTGCTTGTCTTAGTGCCTTTCCACATCTTCCTTCTGTCTGTCCTTCCTCAGATGCGTTTCTTTTCTTTTATCTCTAATTTCTTCTTACAATTTCTAGTTGCCTCTCTAACGAAAACTTTGATTTTGCTACGTACAAATGTGACCATAAGATTTAAAACTGCATTATTCCATGATGGTCAAATTTATATCTTCAAACCGTTAATACTTCTCCTATTAAAACCTTCAATATATCGTACGTCCTTGTTGGCAAACGGGGAACGCGGTAGCGTAGTTGGTTGAGGCACTATGCTACAAACCGGAAGATCGCGGAATCGTTTCCCGGTAAAGTCATTAGATATTTCAATTGAACTAATCCTTCCAGGCTCACTATGGCCCTGGGTTCGACTCAGCCTCTACAGAAATGAGTACCAGGAATCTTCCTGGGGGTAAAGTGCGACCGGCGCGTAAGGCTGACAACCTTACAGCCATCTGTGAGATGACTTGTCTAGTGAAAATGTGGGAGCCTTGACTTCTCACAACACTATGGGAATTCACGGTGTGTTACAGGAATAGCTTTACCTTTCTTAAGTTTATTGTTAGTGGGGTGGGACTAAGTCCCTTGTACTGCGGCCATTTCTGGCCTATTGTACCAGCCCCAGGTGATAGTTGAAGGTAATTATGGATCAATTGGTGGAATGAAGATTGGCAGGGGAAACCGAAGTACTCGGAGAAAACCTACCTCAGCGCCACTTTGTCCACAACAAATTCCACTTGACCAGACCCGGGAACGAACCCGGGCCGCCGCGGTGGGAAGCCAGAGACTAACCGGCCTAGCTTTACCTTACTTTACCTCGTTGGCGAACACAAGCTTGAGAATATTTTATGTTCCTGAAGAAACAGATCCATACAACAAAATAACCCATATGTGTGCACTATTTTAGCTTCTCTGGGTCGTGCCATAACTGTGGCTGTAAGGTTAGGCTTCTACTCGGGTTGGATCGCAGAAGACGTGATGCGTGATTCGTGATGCGCAAAGTGGTAACGGTGCAGGTTTTCTTCCGAATTCCTTCGATTTTCCCTTATTAATCAACACTCCACCATCGTTCCATACATCACGGCCTTGACAGGTTTTTGATAGCCCTAACCAACGTTGGTTACTTACTCAAGGTCCTCAGCTCCAGGAGTAAGTAACCAACAGAACTTTATTATATCCCCGGTCTGTCACATTGAGGGGTTTAGCTCTGTGCCGGAGCTTGGCGGATTGCAGAGCAGGGCAATTAAGTTTAGCTGCTTGAGGAGGAAATGCAGGCTTATTTCTAATTTAAATATGAAAGAGCGCCCGCTGATAATGTCTCTAAATTCCGAATTCTAGCCGAATTAACATTTACGCGTAAACTTAGATAAAACTGGACTTTTCTCGATATTCTGCTGTTTCATTTTCGCGAGCAGGTGGCCTGTCCAAGGAAAGAAAAAAAAAAGCAAATAAGAGCAGTCCGACTGGTCTGTTTAGTAGTAAACGTAGGAAACTTTATAAATGTGAAAATTAACAGTACCCTCGATTTTAATTAACCAGTAGCATAGAACTGGTGAATAATTTTCCACGATTTTGCAAACTGTTAGCAAAATGTTCGCGCTATCGCAGTAATGTTATGCACAAACTTCAGACTTGCCTTGCTTAATGTAAGCTTGTTGAGGAGCATGGTTTCAACAACTATCGCTCTTTGAGACAGTAAAAGACATTTAGGTAATAAATGAATTCTTTTTCTTGGAACCCAAAGATTCTTTACCATGGCCAAAATAATCTGCCATTAGACCCTGTCTTGAACGAGTTTAATTCAGTGCAGACTCTCACCCTCTCTCTGTTTAACAAGAGCTCTTCTATGTACACTTCCTGTATTAATATTAGAAATTAGTGCATTTTGAACAAATGGTTTAAATATGGATTTTAATTTACAAATTTCACTCTGTAGAAGGATACTTGAACTCGTCTTCAATTCTATCCTAACACATCTGGAATATATTTTTCAACGGCATAATTGATTTAAATTTAGAACAGAAATAGACTGTTCCATTATAATTCTTCTTCCCTTGACACTACAGACCCAGTGGGCCTAGGCCTACCTCCATGAATCCATTATAATTAGACTGCTATATTTCTTGTTGCTCTCCCTTCATATTAAGTGTACAAGCCACCTTGGATTTTTATTCTGAGAAGGCACGTCGGTTAAAAGCTTCTAATACGTAGTAAGAAACAACAAGACATTAAATCTGGGAAAAATATTCTGTTCTATCCTTAAGTCTGTCAACGTGTATAGGTTTTAAAGCATTTAAGATTACTCTTCACAATGCAAGAGTGATATGACTAGACCATAAAGCAGAATAATGACACCAAAACCCATAATAATATTTCAAACTTCACTGAGAAACATAAGCTGAGGGTTCTGATGTCCTACACTTTGTATGGACCGTGTAATTTCAGAGGTCAAGATATAGAGTCCCAATCGGGAACAAGTTTTCTAACATCGCAACAAAAAAGAAATAAAACTAGTTCAAACCCGCCTAAAGTCTCACTCTGACGACAGAACAAACGTGAAAACTTGAAAATGGACTGTAGTATCGACGTGAACATGGCAGGACTTCGAAGAGTTGAGCAGCAAGATAATTCAGACCTGCCTGTGTCTTTCACGGTTTAAGTCGTGTAATTGAGACTATGCTCAGCCCATCCCATCCGTTCCCTTAATGTATACAATAAATAACAGAGCGCACATTCATTAAAATCTTAGACTTAAGTACTGGTTGGGTTATATCCAGGAAGACACATTCGTAAAATTATTTCTGTATTAAGACATTCCATTAATACTGGATATGTTTCTTTTTGTGACATTAACAGGTCTTCATTCCACTCGTCTGTAGTTGTGTAGAAACTTGACAAAGTTACGTATATAGAGATCCCGTGTAGACAAATGGTAGAAGTTAGTTGTCTGCTTAAGTAAATACCTTTCAACATCATGTGCTTTTAGAGGCCTTGTAGTCATATTTTTCTCTGAATAACTGTATCATCTTATAAACTGTTGTATACATGAAGAAAGCAGTCTTCTGAGATGTGGCACTGTGTAGATGTGGGGTTAACCGACGTTTCGGAGGAACGTATCGCCTCCATCTTCAGGGTAGAAGGAAAAATTATAAATCCGCAAGCGAAGAGACCGTAAGAACCGGTACAAGCCGTCTCTTCGCTTATTGATTTAATTAGAACTATTTGTTCAGTTAAACATGTTAGAGAGGTCTGTACAAATATTTTGCTTTCAGGATCCTCAAAACCAGTAGTGCAGTGGAAATGACACCTCAATTCCTGACCGAACAAGGAAACAGAAAATTAACAATAAATTAAGACCGATACTGGGCTTACTATGCTCAAAGACAAAGCGTGCAAGAGACTCTAGAAGAGAAACNGGGCTTACATTCCTGCCAATAAACCTGGAGCACTGAAACTGTGAACTCCAAGTAAACTTACCGACACTTACCGGGGTTTCTCCGCAGTGTCATTCTACGAGTACAGTTCCGAACCTTGTAACTGATTTAAATTGAAAGACCTGCGTTTGTTTTTACCGCTAAGATTCTTTAGTGTGTCAGAAAAATTGAAGACAAGAAGGTATTGTACTGTCATTTCGTCTTTTGGATACGTTATTGACTAGGTGCAAAGTCTTCTGAAGACAATACACATTAAATATATTTACCAACACCAGAATATAAACCTACAAATTAATGATTTCAAATTAATTATACTTCATGTTCCAATAAAAACCATTTACAATTAATATGCCTCAGAACACGTTGAACAGGTGACTAGGCCCTTTGTCTCTACTGACCTGTGGAACTGTAACCTACTGTCAAGGCATATGTTTGCTATTGAATTTTAACGAAACTTCTACCTGCGCCGAACAGACTCCTTGTTGAGTCACTCAGGTAGTTATGAAATTTCCGTTTTTCATGGAATCCAAATACTCATTTTCGTGTTCACCTGCCATTTAACGTACCTTCCCCTCAACCGGACACGTTAGGCCCTCTGGCCTGTCCCCTTTCAGAATTAATTAACTTTAAAATTATGAATCTTACAAAATTTTGTAGGACTCCTTGGATGGGTGATCAGCCCCTAACAATTGACATATATTAAATTAGATTAGTTCATCCTATTTGAAGAAACACTTTAATATTAATCCTTTGGCACTAATATCGCTTAATTTCTTAATACGAATATTTATGAACAAGGATAATGTCAGGATAGCACTCAACACACTCTACCTCGTTTCTCAGACATTTGCGTGGGTGGCCCTGGATCTCTATCCGTACCACTAAATACAGATTGTGCCCATTCAGTTTCCTTGGAATCGTCAATAGCAATTACACAGTGCGACATGACCTATAAAAGTAAAGAAGCGGACATACTGACCCGTGTACAACAATGCAATATTATGTCCCAGAAACACAGAAATATATCTGCAAGTTTATGTTCCATTCAAGCCATGCAAAGGAGACAACGGATGCTATCGAATGGCTTAAGAAAGTGTTAGCAACACATGTACAATTTCTAATGCATTCATCCAATTTCAATAATTATTGAAACGAATCAATTATAATTGATTCGTTTCCTGTGGTATTTGCTTCTCATTCGCCATGAACTTGACAGAGACACGATCAGTGTTAAAGTGATGTAACAGTTTCCTTTGTGCAGGATTTACATTTTGAAGTCGTTTCTTAATACCTTAAAATTATTTTTTTTAATTCGCTTAGTTCGGGGTGGAATCCAACTGGATCCACTCGGCACGGCGGCCACTAATTGGCCTATTGTAGCCTGCCCCGGGTGATTATGATGATGGAGAATTTGGTGGAATGAAGATCGACAGGGGAAACCGAAGTATTCGGAGAAAACCAGCCCCGGCGCCACTTTGTCCACCACAAATCCCACTTGACCAGACCCGGGATGGGCTTGAGCTATGGCGCGGCCTTTCTTAATACCTTTGAGAATATTTACCCGTAAGGAAGATCAACTGACAGGTAACGCTCAAAAACCTGTTGCAGTGTTTGTATTTAAAGAAGATAAATTGACAGGTAATTGAGACAACTGCATAAAATGAAGCTTTATATTTTGCACATTTCATTTATTACTGGTTTGGAAATTAAATCATTGGAGCATTATTGGGTTACCCACGCTACTCTTTCTCATGACTGCCGTGTTATTATTAAAGAAAAATTACAAAGATTTTTCGGTTTCTAATGAAAAGTCTGGTTTCATGATAATCGATAAATTATTCTCTCTAATACCGACGTAATTTTACATAAAGAAGTCGGAGAAATGGAGAAACGCAGGCAGTTTCCCAATGTAATTCCGAAGAAGGAACTCTCTTGGCTTCGAATTTTTCAAAAGCGAGAAGTTCATATTATGTGAAGGGACATAAGTGTTTCTGGCGAAATTGTTTACGTATTGAGATATATACGGCCTAGTTTTCTATTTAAAACAATTTTAAGATTTTCTTATTATAATTCTCATAAGCGACAACTGGAAATTGACTACTGCATATTAAAATAACAACAGATTACTTTAGCTGATGTAATTCTCGGAAGTGGAAATAAAATCAAATGCCATTCTGAGTCTGTCTATATATTTCCTGTTGCTCCCACTTGGAGCATAGAACATCCGTGAAACGCTTCGTTTCACTTCAGATTCTTGAACTTAAGACAGTCGGTAGGACTCCTTGGACGGGGGATCAGCCCGTCGTAAGGCCGTTACCTACAAACAGACATATAATAAACACAGACACCCATGCTTTGACTGGGATTTGAACCCACGATCCCAGCGCTTGAGCGGGTGGAACTTCTTTCCGTGGCCTCGGTATACTAAATTTCAGACACTTCGTGCTGCGCCTTTAAGCTTATGTATAGTTTACCCTTCTTTTTTATGTGTAGTCAAATATTGGGGGGTTGGGGCTACGGGGGGTCTCCTGGTCTTCTTAGGGATCACATTTGCGGGGATCTCCCGAATATGAAAACACAACCACAGAGGAAATGGCTCCTAGAGTCAGAGTCAGAGTCACTTTACGACTGGCGGTTTACCACCAAACAGTTCGTCTTGCCGTCAAGTTCCTTGAGACTTACGACAAGTATTTTTCTTTTCAACTGAACACGTACTACGGTCACAATCTTTATGTAACATTATCTCTATCGAGAGGATGGGTCCTTAGCTTTCAATTCCTGCTGGTCCTCGCCAGCGCAGTCATTCTTAGGTCCGAGTCCCGCGGGACTCACGACCACATTTTACCTAGCTGCAGTTCTTAAATACTATGTGGCCTGTTCCAGACACTAAGTTCGAACCTCACAGAGAACATCTATGTTTGTGACTGTCACTTCCGCTACTACAGTAAGCATTAGACAACGGAAAAATGACAGTCACTGTCTGCTTGTAATAAAGCACTAGCAGAACCGCAGAAGGTTTCGGGTTTTGAGGGAGCCGTGTGTACCTTTGCGGTAGTTCATTAATTAGCTTAGAGTCCTTCCAGATTATGTCTAGGTCAATTAAACTGTTAGATATGCACCTAGTACTAGAGAAGTGCTGAAGGTTCGAAGAGCCGTCAGGCTGTAAAATTTGGACACGAGTTTTGTGGGACTCGGAACCAAGAATCACTGTGCTGGCGAGGGTCAGCAGCGATTCAGCAGTCAGTCACCTAGTACCAAGGATAAATTTGATGACAGATAATTTCATATGTGGAATAAAATAAAATGCTATGACCCCAAAGTGATATTAAGGACATTATAAATCCACTATTAAGTAAATTATTAATTAGCTAAGTTATTTTATGGAATAGAACCTTTCTTGGGAAGCAAATAGTCATTCAGCACGTCAACTAACTGCCCGTATTTTGTGGGAGGCGAAGGTGTAAAACGGTATTCAGAATGAGAATCCTAAAACAGAAGGGCCTTCTGGGATCTAACTCCTTGTAGGTCGGAGACAGCTTGACATTTCGAACGAAACTATTGCCTCCACTATCAGGGTCGAAGAATAAGTCAAGAAAGAAACCGGATTACAACTGATTCTGTTAATTTCTTGCTACGCCTACTCTTTAACGCTGAAAATGGAAGCGATATTTTTCTCCGAAACGTTGGTTGGCTTTTACCGGGCTCCTCGGCGTTATATTCCAGAAGACAGAGCTTTTCTTATAAAAAGATGTTTGGATAATTTGTGTAAACTGTTCCAAATTCAAATACTCCCAGACTAGACCTGTGCACTTGTATTAATACAGCATAGGCATACTTTGGAGACAGTGCATGTCAAACGCTGCTGAGAATTCTGATATATGTGAGATAAATGTCCATTTTTATAAGATGACCATTTTTGTATGATCGTGCAGATATGAACTCGGTTTGAAGCAACCAGTTCACGCTGTCTGGAGGTAAACCGCTTTTGTAGTCTATATTTGTGTGCCGTCGGGTTTATCCAGAGCTAAAGGTCAAGTACTATGATCATTTTCATACTGACTCCGGTCGGCCATAAAATCGAGAGTCTTTCTTCGAAGTGGGGAAGGCCAGAGAATTTACGATTTGGACGGCGCATGCTCAAGATTGCGATCGTATGCGGACAGTGTCACGTGATTACTATTCCGACTCTCAAAACGCACAGGTTGTTATAAGAAAGGTAAAGTTGTCTTGTGCTTAAGTAACTGAGCATTACTCCGTGAAGACGTATGGGGGGAGTGGATGTATATATCCAAGTTTTCTTGACCTCGTCATTAGCTGGAGGTGAGTGGTCAGTTTCACGCCCCGGCCGCTTTACTCCCGGGGAAAGAGCCGCTGTACCCATTGTATAGGAAGCTGGGTGGGCCCCAGAACAGGTCAGAACGACGCGGACAGAAGCAAAATATTGACCCTATCGGGACTCGAATACGATTCCTCGGCCGTCGAGCCCGTAGCCAATCCCCATGCCGACTGCGCTATCCCAGCTCCCAGGTTATTAAAAAGGGGCACTTACATTATGTACGTGTGCATGTAAAGCTTCATAATTTGTACTCTTCTCCAAATATAATTACATTGATCAAGTCAAGGAGCATGAGCCGGGTATGGCAGGGAGAAGAGGATTCCATAGAGGATACTGGTGAGAAAGCAAGAAGGAAAGAGACTACTAGGAAAACAAAGACATAGGGGGGTGGATAATATTAAAATGGATATTAGAGATATAGGATGAGGTGCTATGGACTGGCTTGATCTGGTTCAGGAGAGGTACGAGTGCAGCTCTCTTCTGAACACAATAATAAACTTTCGGTTTCCATAGAAAATTGAGAAGTCCTTGAGTAGCTGCACAACTGGCAGCTTCTAAAGGAGGGCTCAGCTCCATGGAGTTAGTTGCTTGTGCATGTAAGGCCGCTCCATAGCTCAAGCGGCTAGTTACTGGCTTCCCATTGTGGCGGCCCGGGTTCCATCCCGGGTCTGGTCAAGTGCGATTTGTGGTGGACAAAGTGGCGCTGGGGCAGGTTTTCTCCGAGTACTTCGGTTTCCCCTGCCAATCTTCATTCCACCAGTTGCTTCACAATCAACCTCACCTATTATCTGGGGCTGGTACAATAGACCAGAAGTGGCCGCAGTACAAGGGACTTAGTCCCACCACACTATCAAAAAACAATACTTGTTCATGTATGTGTTCATGAACTTATATATGTAAGCAAGTCTGTATGCATGCAGACCAATGTATGTACGTATGTAAGGGGGTCTGAATATGTTAGCCTCTGGAAAAACGTGGATCATTGTTCTCTGGTTCCCTGATCTGACACTTGCCTCTGTTAGCAAGTTTAATTTGTTTCTGCTGTTCTGTCCTCTACGACAGCAATACACCTGTTCTATTGTGCAGTCACAGCAACCTCGTGATGGAACCAGCCACACCTAACGAGTCCTACACAATATCTAAGTAAAGTGTTCCCTCGACTTAATTAATTAAGCACTGCGCCATGAAGACGTATGGAAGTATGGAGGTATAGCTCCATCATTATCGAAATCGGCGCTAGATGGAGATGAGTGATACGCTTCAAGCCTCATTTGCTTTACCCCTCCAGAAAGGGCCCGCGGTACCCATTGTATAAGAGGCTGGGTGGGCCTCAGAGCTGGTGTTGCCGTTGCGAAGAAGAGGAAATCTCTCCCCCTGCCGGGAATCGAACCTCGGCCTTCCAGCCCAAAGCCCGCCCCTTGTGCGGAAAGCGATATCTAACCTTAACGTAATTAATTCTGAATGGAACAGGCCAGAGGGCCTGACATGTGAAAGCAAGAAGAAGAAGAGGAGGAAGTGCTAATTATCAGATCAGTCAAAGTGAGGCTACGCGTGCAACTCCTTTAGACAATTACGGAAGTTATGAAGCCCACCTACCAATCACGGAATCCTGCTGCAGAGAATGGAGAGCGTCAATAGAGAAGTACCACACAATTGGCAAGAGGAGATCCCCCACGATATGCTGCAACTGTGAAAGTGTTCGACCCCTGGCCCTGCCTGGAAACGCAAGGTGAAAGGAACGGAGACTCAGCACGATCTAACTGCTTGACTGATGTCTCTGGGTCGAGGGCCGGGGGGAGTGTGGGTGAGAGCTTTCCTCATCAGATTCCAATAGATTAATAACAACCGCGCTTTACAAGGAGCGACGTGGATCCTCACTCGCAACCCGAAGGAGACAGCTGCTCTGATCAGAGATGAAAAGTGTTCCAGCGAACAGCATGGAATTCGTTTACAGAATCAAAGAATAAGTAAGCACTGAGGTGTTACCAGACGGCAAAATGTTGTTACGGTGTCATTTTGGACATGTAGGAAGGTAAGTTGCCGCTGTGCTTAACAAATTAAGCACTAAACCATGAAGGTGTATACGGGAGTGGCTGTATAGACCCACGTTTTCTTGACTTCGGCACTAGTTGGAGTTGAATGGTCAGCTTCACGCCCCGGCCGCTTTATCCCTGGGGGAAAAGCCCCTAGTACCGATTGAATAGGAGGCAGGGTGGCCCCAGAGCGGGACTGGACGACGTGGAGAAAATTCTTGACCCTACCGGGTCTCGAACTCCCGACACCTCGGTCGTCCAGCCCGTAGCCAGTCATTAAACCGACTACGCTATCTCGGCTCCCCATTTTGGCCAGGAATGTGTGCAGTGAAGAGGTTCGAAATACGAGTATTTAAGCAGAGAGATAATTTCTGTGCGCTCCTTTGTCCAACCTGGTTTGCAAATTGGTATGTGGGAAAAATCAACCGAAGCGGAAAGCTTCTTATTCACAACCAAGCGTCGCTGTTCGAGTGGATGACACTCCTAGTTTGTATCTTAGAAATCATGGCTAGAATCCGGGCCCTGAAACCAGCTAATCCTGACTGAGAAATTTGATTTTCTTCATGTGTTATTTCTAATTAGAATCATCCACAAATTATCGTGCCATTCAAAGCTACGTAACCTCCGACTAAGCAATTCAGATAAGCAAGCCTTCACGGCGAGGTGCGTGTCAATGAAAATTTCACATTACAATGAGTAACGCATACAATGAGCTGGCTTGTGTATTCTTGAGGGAAAGCCTTTCACACTGAGAGGTTCTAGCAGCTGAAGACGTGACTATTCTGTCTTTTTGATAAGAAGGCTATTGTTCCATAGTAAGCATATTCATTTTCAACTATAGCTTCGTCTTGTCTGCCTTGTAATTCATCAAAGAAGATTATAATTTCAGCGACAATTATGTTATATTAATTTTCAGATTCTAAATAGTTAAGAAATTACGCTGTTGAAGTTTTCGTTATAAAACAACGCTAATAGTTTATTATACAAAAAATGTAATGCCTTCAAAATCGAATAAATTGTTTCCTAAACGGATTTAAATCTAATTTTCTTTACCACAGGTAATAATATTAAATCGATGTCGCATTAATGAGCATTGTAGGACTCATGCAAAATTCTCATTTATTTAATCTCGAACCTTAGAAGAATTATGGAAAATATCAGAGACGGAGTATGAGTTATTCCTTTATTTTAAATTGTAAGAAAATTCGTGGTAATTACACCGAATTATCGTAAATGTGTGGCATAATGATCTTGACAGTTACGTGTTCTAGTATAACTACTTAAAGATACGGGTAGTATGAATGCATTGAACGTATGCTGAAGTTAGTGCAAACACATGCAGTGAAAATAAGACTGCCGGTATTCTGCACAAGGCAAATCGTTACAAATCAGTTCACTTATCGAAAGTGATCACAAATTTAAGACAAATTAATAAAAGAGGTAAACCTCTCCTATAAACTTATACATCTTAATAAAATTGATACTGGATTCTGTGTGTTATAAATTCCCTGAAAATTTAAGCTCTGGGCAGAATTGATGGATCTACTTTCCTTCTTCTTACATAGGATAGCAGATACACAACATTCACGAAATTTAGTCACAGTCAGATGGGAGTCAGAGTTACTTTAAGACTTGCGGTTTACTGACAATCAGTTCGTCTTGGCGACAAGCCGCTTGAGACTCACGACCAATAATGTTATTTTCCAACTCAACGCTTGCGGTTGTAGTCCTTACGTAACATTCTCTATCACGAGAGGATGAGTCTGTCATTTAAAATTGCTGCTGGTCCTCGCCAGCGCAGTCATTTTCAGGTTTGAGTTACGCAGGACTCATGGCCACATTTTACTCTCTCAGATTCGAGACTCCCACAACCTGGAGGGCCAGATTCTCGTATTAATATCCCCAGGAACATGGTGCCCCAATCATACCCCCATGCACTTTATTCATTTTCATCTCCTCCTACTACTCCCAGGGCCACGGTGGAGGTAGTAGTACCCGCCTCTACAAGGGGTACGGAATTCAGTCCTGTATATACATAACTTATATATATATATATGTTTCGATAATGCATTCCTGAATTTCTACTAACTCAAAGTTTCCTTAATTTCTTCAAAGTTCCGCATAGTTGTCTTCTTTAAAATTTCAGACAAGTTATGTATATTTCTTGCATGTTTGCATCCTACTGCTTGAGTATAACTAATAATACAAATACAAATAATACAGATAATACAATAATACAAATTCCACCGACAATGCAACTGTAATTTGTTAACTTATGTTGCACTACATGTTACACTCGTACAGGGTCATCCTCAGGTGTTCTGATTTACACATTTTCATTATTGAATTGTAAGGCGTGTATTCATATTTAAATCAACATCTAGCAGTTAGAATATAAATGTATATAGTAGTCATTTTAAGCCTATGTATATAATTATGGATACATGCTTTAGAGTTCAGCAATGAAAATGTTTAAAACACAGCACCTGAGGATGATCCTATAAGGGTCGAAATACGTAGTGAAACATAAGTTAATAAAATATTAGTTGCGTTGACTATGATATTTGTATTATTACTTATTTACATAACTTTGCAGATCCGCTACATAATTCTAGATACCTGACAGAACTAGTTCATTATCTGTAACTGATTGAGCGAAACACTCATCTGTTGTAAGCTAATAATCATACAGCTAGTCAAGTAACTCAAGTTCCTCGCTCCTTACAACTTACGTAAATAATATAACAGTAAATGCATGAGTTTCTGAGTGTGCGCAGAGCTACAATTGTAAAGAGCTCTAACATGCATCATGCCCCAAGAGGCGAGGAGTTGTGGGCGTCTGACAGCTAACTAGCAGGTGCAACGTTAAATGTCCTCTAAGAAAAGGGACGAATGAGTGGGTTCAAATGTTGGAGTGTCGTGGTAATGTTTTGAAAACGATATTAAGTTATATTCATCATAACTCATACAAGGAGTACATGCAACATCCAATTTACAAGGTTTAATATTCATGCAGTGAATATCAGTGATGTAATAAATTAAGTTAATGAACTCACGTTCCAAGTTTCATCTGAAAATGGATCTCCGGAGCTCAGTGTCAAGAGAACATGGCCGCTTTATCTGTAACAGTAATCACACAGCAACATGTAAGGAAAACCTGTTCAAATCTATGATGTACCTTACCGTACCCACAATCTAAACGTGTCATAAAACTGGGCTGTGTTCCAAAGATAATTCTACTAGTTTCCCACAGATGACTCTGGGTGGGTAGAACATATATGTTACTGTAAACTCCTGAACATGCGGAGATAGGGATTAGCTCTAATGATCGGGCCCATCTGAGGAGGCTTTTGCCTGAAGACGGTCTCCGAAACGTTTTTTAAATAAAAGAGGAAGAGGGACGATGCCCAAAACGATATTAAAGTACGATCGTTACAAATTTTTATACTTTATCTAAGTATAACACCTTTCATGGAATTAAGCTGCAGGACCAGCCTCTGTGATTCTCACATCCACCGAAGGCGTTATTATGATCCTCACTGACAACGTGAAAATACGTGTTGTAGAAAAAAGATAATTTATACTACATTAATTTTATTGGGCTACGATATGAGTTTTGCTGTAGCTAGGGATTTAGCTGGCCACTAACTCTTTTGTTTCGTTGTGGGTAACTCGTAATTGGGCTACGCGGAAGCGTAGTTGGTTGAGGCACTATGATACAAGCTGGTAGGTTGCGGGTTCGTTTCCCGATGAGGTCACTGGATTTACTTTTAATTTATCTAATCCTTCCAGCCGCATTATGATCCTGGGGTCGACTCAGCCTCTAACAGAAATGAGCAACAGGAATTTTCCGGGGGTTAA